>NC_056741.1:762069351-762369351 GCF_019279795.1 Protopterus annectens
GCTTTTAACCCATTCTGAGGTATTTCAGTTGGATTTTTCCATTACCAGCACTCCTGTGTAACGGACTCCCTTCCCTTGCAACTGCTGTGATTTTATCCAGCCCTACTCACACCTATAGGTAAGTCTATTCTGATAGTACCCCACTCTACCATCCTTTACCTCTCTTTTACAGATTCTGACAACCATGGATGGACAATTTTCTGTGGTCTCTCCTGCTAGTCTTGTTGATATGGGCATCCTGAGACAGTGTAGCAACTGCCTCATGTACACGGACAGCCCTCTTCTTCTACCACCTCGGAACATAATACGAGAGAGATGCAATTACATTAAAAACCTAGAATCCTTGCTGTCTTAATCACAAGCCAGTACATCTGGCACTGAGAAGGTTGTCTGCACAAACACAAGCACCATACCTCTACCACCACCCACACCTGTACAGTACATTCTTACCTATGTGGGGGTTCAACAAAATCATACCTACACAAAAGAGATGACTGAGGCAAAAGCATGCACACACATCACAACCCATTGCACCAAGCACCACACACAGTACACATACCTGTGTCTCACAGCCTCTAAGGTCCAACCACAAACCCAACATACTAGTCATAGCAGACTATCACGACACACAGATGTGCTCCTCAGCAGACTAGACAAGGTGGAAGTCACAGTAATGTGCTTGTCAAGTGCTAAAATCTGCCATATCACTCACGCACTCAAGTCTTTCAACAAGTACTGTTATGACACTGCCATAGTCCATGCCGGTGTGAATGACTTGAGACGTACCTCTCTGGACTATATGAAGAGACATGACGGAGTTGCTGAATGTGTGTCCCAAGCATATATGTCTCTAGCCTTAAGCAGCATCCTACTGTCACCCAGAATGACATCCAAGTACAAACAGAAAATGACTGACTAACAATTGGCTTAGTTTCTGGTGTCATTCCAAGGGTATCCAGTGTCTGACAGCCTGGGAGGACATGACTGACAGACCACGATGCTTTGCCAGAGATGGCCTTCATCAGTTTCCCCTGGGCTTCAGGCAAAGTCTCTTGCTTCCTCCATAGTGCCTTTTTTAGGCAAAGTCATGAGGACAAAATTACCAACATGAAAAATTCTTCTAAATGAAATTTAAGATCATGCTGCTAATCACTAAGTGTCTTAACATGAAACTGCACTACCTGCAAGCATTCTTCACCCTGGAAAATGCTGACATTTGTGTAGTCACCGAAACCGGTTTCAAAACTGTGGACAGCACCCCAGCCTTACCAGTTTACTTGTCCTACCACACTTTCAGGCAAACCACAAACAGAGGGCTACAAAGCCAAAGAAGGTGGGAGTTTCAATATTTATCCAACACATACATACCTCCAGCTGGTCAAACAGTATGACGCACTGGCGCACTCCAGATGCAGTTAACTATTGACAAAACACCTATTCAAATCATAGCTAGCCAAAGACCCCCCAACCATGACTCAAAGCCCACTCCACCTATCTGGACTTACTTGAATCCATTAAGATTCAACCCTCTACCCTGATCCTGGGCAACTTTAGCTACCCAACCATAGAGTGGAAAACCTATTCTAGCTCAACACGAATGCCCAGAGATTCCTCGACTTCATCAATGCCAATGCATTGGATCAGCCGGGTGACACCCCCACAAGAGGTGAAAATATCGTGGACTGGGTACTAACCAACATGAGTAGTCATTGTAGCACCCCTACAGTGTCATCCTCCTTGGTATGATCAGACTATAAAGCAATCATTTTCGAAGTCACCATCTCCCCTGACCCCCTCCCCAAGGTCGAACAAAAACCTTTTCCAAAGCTGACTACAACCTCTTAAGAGCAGGTATAATCAGGTTCACAGCCACCATCCCTTCAATTGAATCAAGCACTAATGTCCAAGCCTACATCAAAAAACTATATGAGCACCTATATAGCTGCATGTACTCAGCAATACCAGACAGGACCAAATCTTCTTCTTCAAGGAAGAGTAAACCTGTCTGGTGGACAGTAGCAATAAACAAACTCTATAATAAAAGGAAAAAAAAAACACTGTCCAGGACCAAGAAGGAGCAGGTGCCAAGTTGGAAGCAATCCCTCCTTCGTCTGAGCAAGCAAAGAAGGTCATTGATGAAATCCACTAAGGCTAACAGAGTCCAAATTGGCCATATCCACCAAGGACAATCACAAGGCCTTCTTCGCATGTGTCCGCAATCTCAAAGTTAACTCCCAAATCTGCTCTGAATTGGTGGTCAAGAATACCACATACACAAATACCATAGATACAGCCAACCTGCTGGCAGACAAGTTCAGTGAAAACTTCACCCTCCTGTCCCCCCCATTGGTAAACCAGGACATCCCCAGCACCTGCCCCCCTCCCCTCATCACCAGGGAGCAGATTAATGCCCTCTCAAAGGCAAAAATTACAGCCTCCATGGGACCTGACAACATCCCTGGCTGTGCCCTACATGAACTCAGGCAAGAGATCTCAGCACCAGTAGGCACCCTATCAAACCCAAGCCTGTGCACCGGCTTTGGCCCAGCAGAATATAGGACAGCCACTGTCATCCCTCTGCAAAAAGGAGGAGCATCCACAGACACAGGCAATTACAGGCCCATCAGCCTTACTAGTCTGATCTGCAAGGCCATGGAACACATTACCATGGACCTTATAAACGAGGACATGGGCAACCTCCAAATGCTTGATTCCACATAGCTTGGTTTTGTCAAAGCGAGATCATGCCTGTTAAACTTGGTTGCCCTCTTTGAAGCAGTCACCAAAGCCACGGATGAGGGCAAGACGGTGCACACTGCCTACCTTAACCTAACCAAGGCCTTCGACACTATTCCTCACTCAGGCATAATAAACTCACCTAGCTAGTCATCGGCCCATATGTTACCAGATGGGTAGCTAACTAGCTCAGTGATAGAAGCCACTCAGTCAAAATAGTTGAAGCCACCTCTAGTAGTAGACCCATAACAAGCGGTGTACCCAAAGGATCGGTCTTGGGGCCTCTACTGCTTGGTTCATAGGTTCATAGGTTCATACTAGACTATCTGCCCAGAGGTATTTATAAGCCCTATAGTAGTTTTGTGGCTACACACACCTTTTTTGGAGAAACTATGCCCATTATTATTTTTCTGTGCTGTCGAAGCAGCAGTGACACTGAGGTAACCCTGGAATTATCCCGCGATCTCCCATCCATTGGTCAAGATCTCAAACTGGGATATACTTTTCTGAGGTGAAATGCAAAACCAGCAGTCTGTGGCTGATCAAGTTCACAGATGACTGCAAGCTGGGCACTGTCAAATTCCCCTAGGGATGTTAACATCCGCCAAGAGGGCCTTAACCAAACTAATGACTGCTGGCAGAAGCATGGCCTCAAACTGAATGCCAAGAAATGCATCATTTCGGGGAAAATGGTGTCCCCACTAATCATCACATTAACAACAACATACTAAGCACACAATCAGTCGTGAGGGACTTGGGCACCCAGGTTGATAGCAACTTGACTTCTGACCACATTGTTGCCTCCACTGTATGGAAGGCTTTCTACATGGCCCACCTCAAATAAGGGCAGTTCATCTAGGAACAAGGAGGTCATAACATCCCTGTACTCCTCCCTTATCAGCCCCATTATCGAATACAATGCCCCCTTCGGCATGAACCTTTCCAAGTACATGCAGCAGTTGGAAAGACCACAGAGGTGCCTTACCAAGAAAATCCAGGGTCTCAAACACCTATCCTATACAGATAGGCTAAATGCTCTGCCCTCTACTCAGTCTTGTACTGACTGCGCAGAGGTGACCCGTGTCTGGTATACAAGACTCCGACTCAGCCTTGAAGGAGTTGCAGCATATCCGTAAGTGAAACTCCACTCATGCAACCTGCACACAAGGTCTCAATCTGTCTGTGACATTAACAGAACTTGTCGGTGGGATAGATTTGTGTCTCGACGACTCACCCATCTGTGGAATAGACTTCCTCTCCATGTCAAGCAAAGTACCTCACTAGCCCTCTTTAAGAGGAACCTGGACAACCGGATGGAAAACAGAAAATATACCCCTGGGATCCCACCTGTGTCCCTGCTTGACAGGGAAAACAGGTGCTGACTTTGTGGGAACATGGGTGAAATTCTTGGCTACGTTTATAACGGCCTCAGGGCCAATAGCCTAGTATTGTTCTATGAACCTAAAGAAGAACCAGAATGGGATGTGCCGGCCTATTTATGGGACATGCAACAGTAACAATGGACCGGAATTGTCATTTAAACACAGTCACCTATTTTATTGCTCTTCTCTGACTGTTCTCTTCCCCATTTTTTACATTCTTCACAGTGGTGCACTCATCTACAAATAAATTACTGAAATATCAGATGGAATCTCAAAAACAAAAAGGAAGTCATGTTCAGTCTGGATAACACCTGCTGTCTACAAAAGCTTTACATCATCATTGTAAAGAGCAATAACAATGTGTACCTGAAGGGTTGAGATGATGATCTTGTGTGCACTTTCATGTCATCCAGCCTAAAAAAAAAAAAAGTTTAGAAGTATTTTACTCAAATTAACCAAACTGTATTATGTTAACACCTACATCATTAGAATTCTAGGTCACTTGACACTGGAATTAGGAATTAAATGAACAGCTGCTCAGCCTACAGGATATACAAACACCATTTTACTATGATTAATAAGCATAGCTGCACTGGAGTAGCTAAGTAACAACTAGTTACTGTATAATCAGAAAGCCCACTTTACTTAAGAGCATAATTGCAGCAAAAGTAAATTGTAACTAAAACCTTTGCACATGATCTTCAAGCTGATAAATTTAACTGTGCGTCTTGTGATTTAACACAAAATTTCTTAACTTGGAATAAAGATGACAAAGCCTTACACTTCAAAAGAAAATATGCATAACTGTTTTTCCACAAAGAAGTTTAAAATAAAGATTTTAAATAGGTATGTAGCATACAGTAATGAGGAGACTAAAATAAAGGTTTTAAAAAGGTAGGTGATGTACTGCAAACACGAGTCTCAGAGGATTTCCAGTGGTCTCCACTTTTAGATATCTTGTTTCAACATTTATATATTTCTGGAGGAGGAAGAGTCCCAACCAGCTACCATCTAAATAAAGCATCATCACAATCTAATGTAATGTCTTCCAAGAATCATTAGGCTTTAACATATAAATGCCTACAGAGTTGAAGATGTGCTCTTGCTCACACCTGCAATGCCACTTGAGTACACAGTGTTTGAAATGCAGACCACATACAGCACTTCTATTCAACTGTAACTTAACTGACACTGAAGTTGCAGTACTCAATACCATGATTAAGCATATTAAAAGTGAAAATGACTGACTGAACAAGAACTACAAAAGTTGTACTTCTAGTTCAGCTGTAAGATTTTCTCACATTTATGCTTTTTACTTTCAGCTATACGCAGCTGCTGTTCAGGCTGTTAGCAGTCAAATGTGCCACCCAATTAAGTGACTACACGCAGATGTTAGTGAGCTATGCACTACAGAAGTCTAAATAATAAAGGAAGCACAGTTGTGTAAAATCTTACCATAATGGTAGATGACCGTCTCTTCACCGTTGCTGTATTCACAACACTACATAATCCCCTTGTCAAGGGTGGCCCTATGTCCAGCCAGTATAAAAGAGCCTTTGGGTTGATTTAAGGTACATCACACATATGCTCCTAGCATAGTTAAGGGCATAAAGGTGATGTCCAGCCATTCCATCCTTAGAACCGAGGGCCCCAGAAGGAACGTCAGTCCAAAGAAAAGAAAAGTAATCAGTACATAAGGAGGGAACGGGTGAAGAGGACGACATATACCACTATGGTAAGATTTTACACAAATGTACTATGTCCTTCCATTTCACTGTTGCAGTATTTGTTACACTAGGAAGAGTGCCAAAGCTCAGGAAGAGGAGGAGGATGATGATGATGGACCAGCAGAGCCCTCTAAGAAACAATGAAAATGGCCGTAGTAAAACCAGCTCTAGAAATTCCACCCAACTTGTAGTGCTTAGTAAATGTATGCACAGAAGCCCAGGCTGCCTCAAGAAAAGAACTAGTATTCAAAACCCTTGAAAAAAGCACCAGAAGAAGCCACAGCTCTAGTAGAATGAGCCTTAACAGAATAACGAAGGCTGCTACTATGAAGGGAATAACAAAAGGAAACAGCTTTAGAGATCTAAGAAGAAACAGTCTGCTTAGACACCGTTAAACCTATGGATCTAGGATAAAAGGAAACGGAGCTGATCAGATTTTCTAATAGTCTTAGTCTTATCCAAATAAAATCTTGAGTTGTCTATGCACATCCAATGTGTGCAGCACAGACAGCAGACAGATTGCGGACAAGGGGAAAAAGGGGGCAAACAAATTGACTGATTCACCACCTTGGTCATAAAAGAAGGATTAGCATTGCAAGAACACTCTTTCCTTATGAAGCATCAAAAAAGGAGGACAAGCCATAAGGGCTTGAAGCTCAGACACCCAACCTGGCAGAAGTAAGGGCTAACAAAAGCACAGTCTTCCAAGAACAATGCTGCAAGGAAGCTGAAGCTGCAGGCTCGAAAGAAGCCAGAGTGAATTTTTTCCAAAACAAAATTAAGATCCCAAGGAGGAGGAACAGGCTTCCTAGGAGGCCTAATATGAAGGACACCTTTAAGAAATTGTTTAGCTTCAAATCTAGAAGCTAATGGAGAAGATAAAGGCAGACAAGCAGCTTAAGCTAATAAGTGGGCCTTAACAGAAGGATAAGCCAAACCAGCACTTCACATAGTTAAGAGAGAACCAAAGGAACATCCACCGAAAGTGGATCCAGGTTACTAAAAAGACATCAAATAGAATCCTCTTGCATTTGGATAAGTAGGATTTCCTAGTAATGGGTTTCCTTTCCTGGTCTCCTGCAGGACTCTAAAGCACATTCTCAGAAAAAAGGTGTCTGTGTAATCAAAATACTATCGTCCACAGTCTCAGTGGACAAGTATGGATGGATGAGAGATCCTTGCCCTGTGTCAGTAGGTCTACCATGTGAGGTAACTTATGATGACTGCAGTAGAAGAGGGAACCCAAAGCTGTCTCGGCCAAAAGACGGTCACCAACTACATTTTTGGAGCATCCTGCTGAATTCTGAACAGGACTTTTGAAATGAGGGGAAGGGGAGGGAAATCATAAAGAAACAACCCATTCCAAGAAAAAGATAGGGAGTCCGCCTCTTCCAGATCAGAGGACCTGGGACTCTGGCACAAAAAATAAGTTGTCTGTTCAGAGGGGAGGCAAAAAGATCTATTTGAGGAGTACCCTACTGGTGGACAATTTCCAGAAACACATCCCTGTGAAGCATTCATTCATGAGAATGAGTTAAGGACCTGCTTAGTGTCTGCCAAAATATTTTGACCTGAAGGACTATAACTTACCTGAAGAGTCACTTGATACTAGATAGCAAGTTCCCACACCAGCAGTGCCAACTGGCAAAGATAAAATCTTGTCCCACCCCCCACCCCCAATTTGTTTACATACCACATCACTGTGGTAGTGTCTGTAAACACCTTGAGAGGTCCCAGGGAGAAGAGAGGAAGAAAAACATGAAGAGCCAGAAAAACGGCATTCATCCTTTTGACATTGATGTGCTCTTTCTGTTGGAGATGATCAAAAACCCTGCACCTTTAGGGAGCCAAATGCTGTTCCCCATTCAATGTCTGAAGTGTCTGTGAACAGCTCCTGAAAGGGGAAGGCAGGATGAAAAGGGAACCCTGGATTTAGAGACAACTGCTGCATTCACCACTGAAGTTCCTTCTTTAGAGAAAGCAGAAGAGGAACTATGCATGTTGAAGCTAAACCGACTTCAAAAACCACTGAAACTTTCTCATGTGTAATTTGGTCAGAAGCAGCATAGGAATGGTGGAAGCCATAAACCCCAGGGCTCTCAGAAATCCCCTGGCTGTTATAGAGGCCAAAGGAAGAAGAGTTTGAAAAAATGAAATGAGAGTTAAAGCCTTGGGGGGGGGGGTGGAGATGCCAGGACAGCACAGTCTGGATACTGCACCCCAGAAAATCATGGTCTTCAGAAGTCAGAAAAGACTTTTTGAAGCTTGTTGTGACCCCAGGTTTTGCAGAAGAGAGAAAGCAAAATGAAGATTTTGCAACAAGATCTCTAGAGAGGATGCCTGAAACAGGAGGTCATCCAAGTAAAGAAAGACTTGGATCACCTGAAACCTGCAAAAATCAATCACAGGAGTGAGCCATTTGGCGAATACCCTTGGGGCAGCAGAAAGGCCAAAGGGCAAAGCAGAGAACTGAAAAATCCAGGAAGTAACAGAGAAATGTAAAAACTTCCTGAAAAGGGGATCAACATCACTGAGATCCAGATTCACCATAAAAACCTGAAGAAACAAAAGGAAAAGTCTGAAGGGACAACATTCGAAAACAGGGCACCTTCAGAAAAGCGTTTAGATGAGAGAGGTCTAGACTTGGTCTCCAGGTACACACCCTTCCTGGGCACTAGAAACACCCTGGAGTAAAACACCCTCCCCTTTTGGGACACAGGCACCTCTTGAATAGTACACTGAGCCAAAAGATCTCGAAACACCCCTACAAAGAGGTGGCTGAGGGACTCCCATAAAAGGGAGAAGAGATTTCCAGATCATGACATATCCCTGGCAGATAATGGATAGAACCTAGGAATCCTGAGTAATTCTTAGCCAAACAGGAAGAGACAGAAAAAGAGAAAATGGAAAGTGGCTAGGAAGAATAGGATAAGTCAGACTGCATCTGGTTTATCAAGAAAAGGAGACTTCTGATGGACAGATGTCTGAGCAGCCTTTGGAGGAGGAGCCCTCTTGCCACTCTTTTTGTCCTTAGGAGGAGGGTGAGACTGCCTGCGAACAAAGGCTGGCTTATTGCGGTAATTTCTCTGAAATTAGAGCACAGGAGAAATGGACATACACAAGTTCCTGTAAATCCTTGCCCTTATCCAGAAGGTACTTAAATCAGCAGCAGCTTCGCCAAACAAGTGTTTATTATCTAGAGGGGCATCCATCAACTTAGCTTTAATATCATCAGGCAAAGGTCGAAGCCAAGATTACCTCCTCATCACTGACCCAAAAGCAGAAGTCCTACAAGAAGCATCAGCTGCATTAAAACTACACTTGCTGGAATGACAAGCCACCTGGGAGGAAGTCCCTAAAAGGGAAAGGGCATAAGACTTACCTTCAGAGTCTGGCAGATCAGAAATCACCTGACAGGCATGGGAAAGCAGAGCCATCAAGTACCTAGACATCAGGGTCTGATAAACAGTCCTAAAAGCCAAGGTAGTAGAGATATAGACCTTCTTGCCTAGCCTTTCCATGGGTCTGCTATCAGAAGGCAGAAATTTAGGAGAAGGAAGCAAATGAAAAGGTTTGACAAAAGCTACTGACACCACCGAGGGGTCAGCAGGAGGTTACTTGTACAAGAACTTACAGTCCTCAGGCAGCCTATAGAACCTATCAGGTTTGTTGGGGATAAGGGGATGAGAATGGATGTATATTACATTATTGAATCTTTAAAAGTTTGAAAGTCATATGGTTGAACCCATATAATCGAACTTTTAAAAAGTTTGAAAAGCTAAAAAATAAACAGAAAAAGCCTACCTGATCGTTTTAAGCAGAGATGCAAGCCTCCCTGCCCTCCCAAGTGGGGAGTTGTGCCCCCCCCACTCTTTAAATATACCAACTCCGAGATCGCACTATACTGCAGGAAAGGGAAATCTTCTCATTCTGCACTGTACAGAAATCTCCGATAAAACATTCAAACTTTTAAAAGTTCGATGCTGTCGACCATATGACGTTCAAACTTTTAAAACTTCGATAATGTAATATACACCCGGATGATAATCAGGAGCCTTACAGGCATTAGAAAAGGCATCCAACAAAGAAGCCAAAACAGGAGGGATGGCAGACTGTCTGGGAGAATCCATCTGCAGTAGCTCATAATCCCTTTTTGTATCTCAAGACTTGAGCACAATCCCATTTAAGTAACTCCATCATCCTGGAGACAGTGTCCCCAAAGAAATCTCTTCAAATGAAGTATCAGGATTGGTAGATTCCTGTTCCTCTGATCCATAACCCAAAGGAGGAGGAATTTGGGAGGCGCAAGCAAGGGATTCTTCATCTGAATCTTCCTCCTCATCAGAGGAATCCTGTTCTCTGGGTCTCTTAAAGACGGGGGTAAAGGACCAAAGGTTTACTATTAGATTTTTGAAGCGACCTCCGTTGATTGTACTTTTGTCGAATACAGAAGTTCAAAAACGGTAATATCGAACACCAAAAGCCAACCTAGGAACGGTTTTAACATGGGTCGAGATAGGTGTTCAGTGTTATTGCAGAACTACAAACCTCTCCCCTATCTCGACCCATGTTAAAACCTGTTCCTAGGTCGGCTTTTGGTGTTTGATATTACCGTTTTTGAACTTCCGTGTTCGACAACAGTGCAGTCGACGGAGTTCGCTTCAAACATCTAATAGTTAACCGGACCAAAGGGGGGCTGGAAAAGAAACTCTGAGGATGTTTTAAAGCTATCAAAGCACTAAACTCCTGAGTGAAGGACTGCCATTAACTCTGTGGATCCTTAGGAGCTGAGGAAATGTTTACTTTTCTCCTTTTTTTTTAAGGGGACAACCGCCTTCAAAAATCTGGAAGGTTCCGACCCCGGACATTCAATAATTGTAGTAGAGACTTCTTCTCTGACTAGAATTTGGGGAACACCCATAGGCCCCTCTGAGATCAAAAGCCATGGTTCCCCCTGAATGTCCGAAGCAGACATCTGCAATGCCTCCTCAGATGTGCTTATGGTGTGATCCCTGCTGGCCTCCAATCTGGTCGTGGCAGAATAATCCAACGATGACGACGCATGAACATCTGAGCTATCACTCGCTTCAGGAGGGACATCTGGTTGGGGCTGTACAGCAGAAGATTCTGGCCTAGGTTTCTTGGCTTTCTTCCCAGATGGCTGTCCCTCAGAGTGGAAAGTTTCCTCAGTGTCTTTAGGAAGGAGCTTAAGATGTTGATTCTCAAGATAACGTGCCAAAGAAGAAAGCCTACTATGAAGGGTCTTGGGAACAAGAGCCTGTCAGAACAGGATGCATGGTTGTGTAATGCTCCAAGGCAAAACAAACACTGTTCGTGACCGTCTTTATGGGGAACCTATCTCCCACAATAGCATTTACCCTTCATGGATGACATGGAACCCCACAAGCAACAATACAGCAAAAGATAAAACAATAGAACCCCAAATGGGGCACTTACCTGTAATGGCTCAGTGACCCAGCAAATGAACAAGTGTTCAGACAGATGATCATAAGATGGGGTTCGGACTGGTGACATAAGTTCTGAGAACAGCACGGCCAGACATCACCTTTAAGCCCTATGCTACGCTAGGAGCATACATGTGATGTATGGCGTACCTTAAAACAACCTGGAGGCTTTGGTATATTGGCCAGACGTCAGTCCGCCCTTAGCAGGGGATTCTCTAGTGTAATGAATACTGCAACAATGTAATGGAAGAACATCTAGATATTATTTCATTTTTAAACTGCAACACATTTCCACAGCAACCTTTTAAACACAATTTTATACATTTCTTTTAAATACTGCACATTTACTCCACTTTAGCTGCATCTCTCTTTTGGAAAACAAAAATTTCACTAAATAATCTTGTTATAGTCCCCCACCCCCCCAATGTAGACGCACACAAACACAGGCACACAGTAATGTGTGGAGCTGGAAGATGTGACTAATACATCACAACACTAACAGTTAAGGACCTCATGTTATTGGCTGCAAGATGATCTTACAGGTACCTCAAAAGTATCATCTAGTTCCAACACCTCACCACACCGGGCAACTCGAGAATGGTTGCTCATGCCCTAGTAGTATCTAGACAGAACTACTGCAGTTCTCTGTCTAATGAGACCCTGCCTGCCTGCAGCAACATCAGAATTAAAAAAGGGTTCTAGATCTTGTCATACTAACCCTGTCTGTGGGAAACTTCAATGGCTGCTGGTAGCACCTCAGTCTGTTTTTTTCACTTGTTGAGGCCTAAGAGATCAGAGTCCCACTTACTTAAAAGAGATTCTGATATTCCATGACCCAGCTGGTATGCATAAAGCATCCAGTGAAGGGCTGACGCTCCCAGAACCAAGTTGGAAGATTCAAACAGGTACTGCTTTGCTTAACTTTTCCCACTTATGTGGTATCAACAACCTTCACTTATCATGGCCAGTAATTTAGGAGATTCCTTTAGAAGTTCCCTAAAGTATCATCTATTTAGGAGGGCATGTACCATAATGCCATAATGTCTTACTCTGGATGGCACTTAAATTTATGCCTTAGTGTTTTCAAGTATCACTCTCCTTGCAAATGTTTTTTTCCACCACCACAATGTTTAGGGTTCAAACACTTTAAAAAAATAAATGAAAATTTGAATGTGAAACATAAAATAACAAAATTGCTAGCAGAGCGAGAGAGAGTTGCACTACAGCATAAGACACCTTTTGACCACACTACCTGGACATACCAAGCCAAAATACAGGGGTCTACATATTTGCTTACTAACCCCATAGAAGGGCAAAATATGGGAAACAAGCAAAGACATCCACAAAGACAGCACCGTAAGCATACAACGTCCAACAGTAATAGGGTCAGAACAGAATATCCTCTCCCTACATAAAGACATTTCACCACACTAAAATCAAGACACTTTGTTACAACCCTCACCGGATGCAGCACAGTAAGCATACAACGTCCAACAGTAATAGGGTCAGAACAGAATATCCTCTCCCTACATAGACATTTCACCACACTAAAATCAAGACACTTTGTTACAACCCTCACCAGATGCAGTAGCTAAACATTCCAAATGGCCTCAAGCAGTTGCCACAAGGGACAGGGAAGGGAGGACTAGCTAAAAGTCTATTATTGTTTACCCATTTCATCCAATGAATCCAAGTTGAGTTATTTAAATTTGTCATATGGCAGTTAGGGATAATCTAGGCATGATTCTTGATGGGAGCATCAGTCCCTAAAAGTTATGTACATGAAGGAGTGATCACTCTATAAACCTCTAAGAGCAAAAAATCTGGACAAAGCTATAAATGGTGGGGGGACAAAGGACCAAAATAGGGACAATTTTTAAATATTACTCTTACAAATTTAGAAAGTTGACAGAATAAGAGGTTTTGCATTAGCATTAATTTTATAAAGAATATACATGTCTGTCATTTTCTGACTTCATTCCTCAATGATGTCATAAAACCACAATTTTTGGAGAAAAATACCAAACATATGAGGCAAAACTCTGGATATTATGTGAAAAACTGGACAGTTGAAAGGTATGGGTTGCTTGCATCTGAAATGGATACCCTGAAGAGGATACAGCCTCCTTAACTTTACCTTTCAGGAAGCTGGTTTCCCCCACACTTAACAGAATCCTACTGAAGAGAATTATCTTTGTCCCTGAGGTTTCTCACTATTCCATACCCGATATGGTTTTATCCTCAGTCTGACGTTTTTCCCTGAGGTCTACACATTAAGACTTTCAAAAACTGGTCATTTAATGAGTAAGGAAACTCCTGGATTTAGACTGCATTCTAACCAACTTCCCAGTTGTAATATATACTATCAAGGTACTCTTTCCTGAAGCTCCTCTGAGCAAAAGACACAAAGAAAGAACCTGGCTTATGAATACAGCTACAAACAAAAAAAATTCACAAATGGTAGCAGTTTACACTGCAAATATGAATGGCTGATATCTGGTGAAGCTGTGGATAGTGTCCTGGGAGCAAGCTTCAAGTGAAAGCATAGCACTTCAAAGTTATGACTAATAGAAGAAAGACTGGTACCTTCCTTGGCTATGGATTTCCTAACCATTAAAGATGTGTGTGAAAACACAAAATACTTGATACAGGTCCATTTCTAATAAGATCAGCTATTTGTAATTATCACTGGTGAAGCATATCAAAAAATTCCAGTGCAGCCATATTACAGGTCTACATGATGAGCACGACTTATCTAAATATGTGTAGTGCAATAAAAGGAAAAGACAAATGCATGTACCTTAGTGCACCAGTTGTAGCAGAGCGTGGATGCCTTCGACTTTTTAAGGCACGAAGTCTGTCCCCTTGGGTCACGTAGTTTTTAGAACACCCATCATTTTCGTACTCATGCTAAAAAAAATATTTGATATCATCAAAAAATAATGTACCAAACAATGCATAACTATGTTGATCTACAATAATCTGAGCCACTACTTCTGTGTCAGCAGCTTCACTACCAGCTTAGAGCACACAGCCGACATGCAAAATACTGAATAAATAAGGGAACTGCTAGAGCAGCCATCATTCTCTTCTGACTTGTCTCGTTACTAGGAGTGGGGGGCATCAAGTACAATACACACCCATACCCATACTGTAACTAAATACGAAACACTGACCTTCCTTTAAAAAAAGTTATATAATGTTATGGTAAGTACTCTACACAACTGTACTACTTTGCATCAGAAAGGGTTAAAGCAATACAACAAAATATTTAGAAAGAATCCCAAGAAAAGGGTAGGTAACCCGAAGTGGGACAGCTTTGCAAACCTTGTAGCAAGAAGTCATTAGGATTCCCTGAGACTTCATGTCTTAAAACAAAACAGCCTGGTACAAACTGCATGAAACTGGCAGCCTAAGTGCACACAACCATGGAACATACATTCAAAGCTGTAAAGTTAACAGGCAAATGCACCACAATACTAAAAGTAAAGCTTTTTTTTCAGAGTGGCAACTCCACCCATACTGTGTTCCCTCAAACCAAAGTTGTGACTCAGAAAACCCTCTAACAGAGAATGAAAAACTAAGTCTGTTCTTTCTTCAGGATGCTACAAGCTTAGGGAAATTACAAATGGGTAAACTTCGAGCACCAGCAAACAGCTTCTACATGGCACAAGCAATAGCATAGCAACTACTGCCTTAAGCAAGAAAGTGCAGTTGAGTAACTTCTTACCATAACTGTAGATGCCCTTCTCTTCATTATTGCAGTATTCTTTACAATAGCAATCCCCGGGCAAGGGCAGCCTGATGCCTGGCCAATATAACAAAGCCTTTAGGGTGCTTTAAGGTACGCCATATATCACACACCTGCTCCCCGTGTATAGCGTAGGGCATAAAGGCGACATCCAGACGTACCATCCTTTCAACTGACAGCACTGGCAGGAATGCCAGCCCAAGGAAAAAAGAGGTAATCAGTACATCCAGAAGAGAAAAGTACCAAGGGAAGGTAAGGAGGGAGTGAATACTGCAACAAGGAAGAGAAGGATATTTACCGTTATGTTAAGATCCAATACAACTGTACTATGTCCTTCCATTTCACTGTTGCAGTATTCTTTACAACAGGAAGCTTGCAAAAGCTCAGGAAGGAGAGAGGGAGAAGGATATACCAGCAGCGCTCTCCAGGAACCCATGGAGAATGGCCCTAGCAAAACCATCTGTAGCTCTGGATATCACATCCAACCTATATAGTGTTTGGTAAAACTCATGCACAGAAGTCCAATTAGCTGCCTAAAGAATAGGGTTAGTATCCAAACCCTTGAAAAAAACCACAACTCTAGTAGAATGAGCCTTAACAGAAAGAAGGCTCTTACCATGCAAGGCATAACAAAAATAAATGGCTTTAGAAATCCAAGAAGAAATAATTTGCTTGGAAACAGCCAAACCTAAGGCTCTAGGTTGAAAGGAACCAAATGGCGGATCAGATTTACAAAAAAGTCTTAGCCAAATAAAATCAAGAGTTCTCTATGCGCATCCAAAGTGTGCAGCACCTTCTCATTAGCAGATTGCTGAGAAGGGAAAAAAGTGGGCAAATGAATAGACAACTCAATCACCACTTTGGGTACAAAAGGCGGATTAGTAAGAAGGGACATCCTTGTCCTTATGGAACACTAAAAAAGGAAGACAAGCCATAAGGGCTTGAAGCTCACAGACACATCTGGCAGAAGTAAGGGCTAACAAAAGTACAGTCTGTGGAAGGTTGGGCACCAGGCTGGCAACTTGACACTGTAAAACTCCACTGCCAATCGTGAGCGGACAGTTGATTCACTGTGGTGACCCTTAACCGGGAAAAGCCGAAAAAAGAAGGAGAGAAGCAAGGTGGGGAAGGAACAGAAACTCCTTGAGGAGGTTTCAAAGCCATAATTGCATTAAATAAACCCGAAGTGAAATTCTGCCATTCACTCTGAGGGTCCTTAGGATTTGGAAAAACATGCTTTGTTTTTTGTTTCTTTTTCAAAGGAATGTCTGCCCTGCAAAACTTAGAAGGCTCAGAAACCGGATGATATTCCACAATCATAGTTGGAACTTCCTCTCTAACCAAAATGTGAGGAACACCCCTTGGCCCTTTGGTAATAATCAGCTGCGGATCCCCCATGAACATCCATATAGATGTCTGCAAGGCTTCCAGGGATATGCGTGAAGTTGGATCTATGCCAGCCTCTGAAGCAACAGTTGCAGAGGAATCTAACAGAGGAGCCAGGCAATCTTATGTGATTTCACTAGCCTCAGGAGATGCATCCTGTGGAGGCAGTACAGTGGAAGAAATCAGGACAGGTAGTTTAAAAAAATGGAGATGGATACAGGGTTAGTAGTTTAGAAAAACTGATGTACGGATGGAGCATTCTTGGCTGGAGCGCCTTCTGTGTGGAGTCTGCATGTCCTCCCCGCGGTGGAGTGGCGTTCGAAAGACCTATGAATGGGCATGCCTTCATTGATGGTTGGGCATCGAGCTGGTACCTTGGCACCGTAGAAATCTACTGCCAATCATTAGCGGACTGGAGTTCCGCTGTGGTGACACCTAACCGGGAAAAGCTGAAAGATGATGATTTATGGATGGAGCAAGGCTGTCAATTCTGTCTTTCAAAGGACAGGATGGTTTCTCATCTTCATTACAGTAAATGCCAATAGTTACTTATAGCATGTGCACATGCATAACTCATTTGTGCATCTTAAATCCTGAAATGCCCACTCACAGTAACCACCGCCATATAAATTTAACCCCAGAACTCCCTCCCTAACCCTAAACCCCACAATTAAAAAGTCTAAACAGATCCCAAAAAAGAATGTCAAAATACTATAAAGTGAAGTGCCTACCTAAAACACTTGCACCTCATATTTTACCTCTGAAGTAGTATACCATTATCTTTCCTGACATAACATGCAATTATGCTACTTTCATATAGTTTCAAGATGCATGTAAGTAACCATGACCAACTAACACATGACCACAGCTAGGGTGGTAGAGTTAGTGCTACTGCTTTATAGCACTTTGTTCTCTGTGAGATGACTTCTGTACTGATGATATATGCCCTTCTGTGTCCTTGTAGACTTTTAATGGGTGGTCTGGTTTACTTCCACATCCCAAAAGCATGCCAAAATGTTAATTCATGAATCTTTTAAATTGTCTACATGTGTATTTAGGGTGTTCTTATTCTGAGATAGTCTGGTTCCCATCAAGGACTGGTTCCTTCCCTTACAGCAATTGAGTGCTATGGTAGGGTACAGCTCCAGAGCAACCCTCACATGATAAAGTGGATATCAAAAAATTAATTAATAACAACAAACAGTTCACTGTTACTACTGTCTAACATATTGCTAGGGGAGAACAGCAAAATTAACCAACTTTTTTGCATTCATATGCAATCCATGCAGAAAGAAATGCCCATTGTGGCAACATATCTGCTGCACAAATTATATCACACATCCCAAGAGGACATATGTAATGAGACTTATGCATTTCTTAAGACCTTGCCTTCAATGTACCATGATGGAAAGTGGGGACAGAAGGATGAATATATCGTGCTTTAGTGAGGGATGGAAACAATTCAATACAAAGATGCAAGGAGAGGGCAGACAACATAAAGGAAAAACAGAATATGAAGTAAAAATATAAAGGAGTGAAGAAATTCAAATATACAAGGTGATCTGGAATGCTAACAGCCTGAGTGATCAAATCAGACACACATTTTGTACCTACAGGAGAAAGCATTCAATGCAACAGAAACCTGCACTACAATGGAAAGTGTGGTACACAGTGATTCCCAAATACACAAAGTATGGAAGCCACAGGGAGAGTGAACAAAATGGTGGTGTGGTTACAGTGTACATTCATGATAGAAAAAAATGCACAACGGATTAAAAGAATAATGAGGAAGATTAGGAAGACAAGACTGAGGCTGTTTTTGAAGCTGAAATAAAAAAGTTGTTGGTGGCTATGGTTCACAACCTATCAAATGCAAAACTATGTAACAGGGTCAGGAGGGGAGTTATGACCAACTGTAGTCTTCCAGTATTGAACTGACAGGTACCCATTCTGTTGTATTGACAAAAGTCATTGTTTAGTAAGATCTAATGAACTGTCTATAATTCTTCGTATAGACAATCTGACACTTTTTATAACTTATACCACTGGCTTTGTGAGCAGAAGTAAGTTATACTACTGAATAGGGAGGGCAGGAGGTGAAACACCTACATACAAAGGATCACTGACTGTATTGGCTGAGTTGGCAGTGATCGGCGGTGCATTCCTAAAAAGCACTCCAGCAAAATAAATCATTTAAGTGGATTTTTGAAAAAAAAATGAAGACTCCAACAAGAAAAAAACATTTTTTTTTTTATAATTTGTTAATCATGTAAGTCTAGTTGACACAAGTGCCTCTTTTGCAGTGGCAACCTGAAACCTCTGTCTGGATAAGTAACCTGCTCAGTCATACAGCAGACCGTGAGAGCAAGGGCTTCAAATCAAGGACTACAGGCTGAACCTGAAAATCAGAAGGCAGCTTTAATCCCCCCATCCACTAAACTGTCAGGTTACCCTGATCTAATCTTGACAAATGCACAAAGGGGTAAAGAAAAACAGCCATTATAGAGTATAAAAATCATTCAACAACACAGTTTACAATCTCTTGAAAAATGCTGGGAACTGCAACAATGTCAGGGAGATGAGGGACTACGGGAATGTCCATTTCAAACTGCTAGAAATCACACTGAGAAAAAAATGACAGTAGTTGCAAGAAATTGAGAATACTGAAGAGCTGTGATGGTGGATCAAAGAAGAGTAGGGTGTGACCAAGCTGGCAAGCAGTTCACAGCACGTTTTCTTTTAAACTCTGCTTCATTTTAACATCTGACAGGATTTTTTTTACTAAAAACTCAAATACAACAGTTCAAAACTTGATGGATTTATAGCTGAAAATCTGCTTAAAATTTTACTACAAAAAAAAAATAAGTTTGAAACTCTTAATTGCTTTTTCCTGCCAAGAAAAAGTACAGTTGTGTACACTTACCATAAATGTAGATGTTCAAGTGTATTCACTGTTGCAGTCAATACATTTGGGTAATCTGCTGGCAGGTTGCCCTCAGTCGGCCTGAATAACAAAGTCTTGGGTCCTACGTCAATTGCTGTCTCCTATTCCATGACGTTGGGTTGTCAGGGGTATAAAACCTGCAGCAGCCGCCATTTTAATCAGTTTTTCTTGCCCCAGATGTTAGGTGCCCCCCAAATGGGGAGCAAAAATATATATAAATAAACTGTAAAAATATAAATGCACCTTAGAAACAAATTTTACCTTCAGCTAAAAGCAAATACACCACAAAGGCTTTTAAGTATAGTGAAGGAAAGAAAAGGTATAGAATGGGGGATGGCGGGTGGGTAACCCGGACTACAACAGTGAATACACTCCAACATCTACATTTATGTTAAGTGTACACAACTGTACTATGTTCTTAGTGTTTCACTGTTGCAGTCATTACATTTGGGTAGAATCCCAAAGCTATGGATGGGAGGATGGAACTAAACAGCATTAGGAGCAGCTATAAGGCCCTGCAGGACTGCAGTGGCAAAGCCTGCCCTGGATTTAGAGAAGAGAGGTAAATGATAATGCTTTGTGAACATATGAACAGAGCTCCAAGTAGCAGCTTCTAGACCGTCTTTGGTTGGGACCCCTCTGCGAAAAGCTGCTGAAGTAGAGGCAGCCCTGGTGGAATGGGATCTGATCCCCTTGGGGACAGGTTTACCATGGTGCAAATAGCAGAAACGAATGCAGTGGCTTATCCGCTTAGAAATAGTCTGCTTTGATATAGCCCTCCACTCTGATCCTGCAGCAAATGCTACCAGTAGTTGCTCAGACTTTCTTAGAGATTTTGTCCTGTTTTGATATAGCCCTCCACTCTGATCCTGCAGCAAATGCTACCAGTAGTTGCTCAGACTTTCTTAGAGATTTTGTCCTGTTTAAGTAGAATCTTAGTTGTCTGTGTACATCCAGTGAATGCAGAATCCCGCTCCCCCTTGTTCTGCGGATTTGGGAAAAAAGTTGGCAGGTGAATGGTCTGGTTAAGAGCCACACTGGATACCACACCTTAGGCGTAAAAGAAGGATTGGTCCTGAGGGCCACCCTGTCCGGGTAAAATATAATGAAAGGCTCCACTGTCATGAGAGCCTGTAGCTCTGAAACCCTTCTTGCTGAAGTGACTACCAAAAGAAAAGCTGTCTTCCAAGATAGACATTTTACATCCGCAGTAGCTGCTAGTTCAGAAGGAGGCAGGGTGAGTATTTCCAGCACAAAATTGAGGTCCCATGCAGGAGTTGTTCTCTTGGGAGGCCTTAAATTTTTGGCCACTCTGAGATACTGTTTAAGCAGTGGATGAGAAAAGAGAGGAGGGCTCTGTGTTGTAATGAGCCGAGATGGCAGAGGCATGGATTTTTATTGAAGAAAAAGATAGGCCCTGGTCAAGCATCTCAGTTAAGTATTGTAAAATCTGAGGAATATTGGGCACTGCTGTGTCTATTCCTTGTGCTTGATTCCAAGCACAGAATCTCTTCCATTTATCAGCATAAGATTTTCTAGTACTAGGCCTTCTGGCTTCCAAAATGACATCAATCACAGGTTTACTGAGAGATGTGGTTTGAATAATTAGTTGATTAGCCATGCTGCAAGATTCAGAGTTTGGAGATGAGTGTGCAGAATTTGATACTTCTGCTGAGACAGTAGATGAGGTGTTTGAGGCAAGTACCATGAAGGAAGGTGTGACAAATTCCTTAGAAGCGGGTACCAGTGCTGGCGAGGCCAGTCCAGAGCAATTAGGATCGTTTTTGTTTTTTCCTGTCTGACTTTTAGTAAGACCTTGGAGAGTAGAGGCAGAAGGGGACAGGGATAGACTGATAGGTTTTTCCAGCTGAAGGATAGAGCATCCACTTTCCATGTTTTTTTGTGATGAGTTCTTGTGCAGAATTTGTCCAACTGATAGTTTTGGGGGAGAGGTAAATAGATCTATGACTGGGCTCCCCCATTTCTGTTTTAACATGCTGAAGATTTGGATCCAATTTCCATTCGTGCGGGTCCATAAGATTTCTGCTTAGGTCGTCTGCCAGAGTATTTTGCTTTCCTGGCAGGAATTGAGCTTGAAGATGTATCTGGTAAGTCAAGGCTGTGTTCCACAAGGCCATGGCTAGTCTGCAAAGGGGGTTGGAATGTGTACCCCTCTGCTTATCTACCACATAACTGTGGTGTTGTCCGTCTATCAGTAGTTGCCCTGGATGAAGTAAGCCCTTGAAGGCTGTCGTAGCATTCTGAACGGCGAGCATTTCTTTCTGCTTGACATGCAGATGCATTTGGTTTGGGCTCCATTTGCCCTGAATGCATCTCCCTGCCAGGTGGGCCCCCCCAAGCATAGTCTGATGCGTCTGTAGTTAGGGTTTGGGTGGAAGGGGGTAGAGTGAATGACAGTCACTTGTTTTGGTGACATGTCTCTGCCTACCAAAGAAACTCCTGTTGTAGGCAGGGAATGAGAGGAATCATTGTTTCCAGGCTGTGACAACGTTGACTCCATAAACTTTTTAGGTACCATTGAAGTTTCCTCATATGCGGTCTCGCATATGGAATTAGTAGAATGCAGGATGCCATGAACCCCAAAGCCTGCAGAATTTGTCTTGCAGATAACTGGGTTTTTGTTGCCATTTGTTTGAAATATGTTGTCAATTGCCTTTGTTTGTCTGGCGTGAGGTAAGCCATCTGGGCAGTTATATTTAAGCTTGCACCCAGGAATGTAATTATTTGAGAGGGTACCAGTTGTGATTTCTTTTCGTTTATGGTGTAACCTTTTTACACATGCCAGATGTTGAAGTAGAGTGTCCTTGTCCTCTGCTTGAATGAGGCAACCGTCCAGATAAGGATAAATTTGAATGTTTCTTTGTCTGCAGAATGCAATTACTGGTGCCAGGCACTTTGTAAAGGCCCTGGATGCAGTAGATAAGCCAAAGGGCAATACAGAGAATTTGTAATGTAAAAAACCTGCTTTGAAGTGGAGGTATCTTCTGCATGATTCCTTGATTGGGATATGCAGGTATGACTCAAGTCTAGAGTTACTAACCAAGCATTACTGCCTAGCATAGGCAGTAGCTGTTGTAAAGTCAGCATTTTGAATTTTGGAATGTCCAGGAACGTGTTCAGAATCGATAAGTCCAGCATTGGACACCATGAATTGTCTTTTCTGGGTACCAGGAAAAGTCTTGAATAAAATTCCTTGTCCTTTTTCCTTTTCTGGTACCGGTTGAATAGCCCCCATATCCATGAGGGACATGACTTGTTTCTGGGCCTCTGCCCACTGGTTTTGTGGCTGATCCGGCCATCCGTTTGGAATTGGCAAAGTATGGAAATGAAATATGTACCCCTGGGATACTATGTTTAATACCCACTTGTCATGGGTAATTAATTGCCAATTTGGAGCATGAAGTGCTAGTTTTCCCCCCAAGGGGGCTGCCAAAAGATAAGTGCTTGGAGATGGTAGAGGAAAGTCATTGAGACTGCTTACTGTAGGGTTGTGCTTTGTTTCCTCCAGATTTGGAGGTGGAAGCACCCCATTGCTTTGACCTGTAAGAACCCTGTGATTGATATCTGGACCCTTTTGAGTGCCTGGGTTTGCCCCGAGTGGCTCTGTTGGACACAGGAAAGGACCAATTTTTAGTAGGCCAGTGCCTACTGAACCTGGGTGGCTGCACTTGCAAGAAATCTTTTACAGTTTACATAGATTTAGCTTAGTCTTCCATTTTCTTTGAAACCTCTTCTGCCTTATTAACAGAGTATCATGCTGCAAAGGGGCATCCAACAATTTAGCTTTAACATGATCAGGCAGATTTTGCTCCTTGAGCCAGGCATGCCTTCTAATCACAGATCCAGTAATGGCGGCCCTACAAGAGGCCTCCAAGGAATCAAAACCACATTGCAAAGTATGCTTTCCAACCTGTTCTGCTGAATGCAATAAATCCTGTAACTCTCTTTTCCATACAATCAGAAATCAACATCATTTTCTGTTTCAGTAAGCCTATAACATGCTGTTGATATTTAAGCATATGAAACTGGCAGTTTAAAGCCATGATTGCCAAGGTTGCAGACGTATAAACCTTCTTACCCCATCTATCCATCGCCCTGGAATCTTTATCAGAAGGGGTAGGATTTTTGGCTGTAGAAGCCGTAACACCCTTGGAACCCTGAGAAATAGTCTCAGGATCAGCAGCAGGATTTTTGAAAAGAAATTTGTGGAAGTCAGGAACCCTGCAATATCTGTCTGGCTTACTAGGAGCCGGAGGCAGGGAATCAGGAGCCATGATTGATTCAGAGAACACATCAACAATGTCTAATACAGGTGGCACTGCCAAAGGCCTATGCTGAGGAAGAAGGAAATCCCTAAGCCTCTTTTTTGATTGAGAGAAGTCCTGACTCTCCCAGTGAAAATGTTCACTTAAAGTATGCAAAGTCTCTCCAAAAGAGTAATACTCAGGAGAAGATGCAGATGGGATGGATTCCTCTGCATCAGAATCCTCATAGGGTGGAACAGAAAATCCCTGATCAGAAGAGGAATCAGAAGTAATGGAAATCTGATCTGAAGGATTCATAATCAGTGCCTTGCCTAGGCCTCTTAGCAGGGGGGGGTTGGGAACCCATGATCAAGGTAATTAAATCCTCAGCCATTTTGGTCATCTGTTTTTTAGGCATAGGGGCCTGAGCAAGTGGCTCATGCGTCGGGTTTTTAGACGTAGAAGTTGTTTTTGACCTTGTTTTTGTTGCTGGTGTTGGTTTAATGTAAAAATGTTGAGGCCTGAAAACACCCTCAGAAGCCGGTGCCTGCTCAGCGGCTCCAGACCCATCCAAGGGAGAGACATCCGTGGGTTCAATACTTTGCGAATCTTGCAGCATTCCGGACTCCGAATGGGTCTCTGTAGAGGCCTGCGACTCAAAAGTAGCTGGTATCAGGGGCTGCGAAAGTGCCTGAGTACCGGTGAACCAGCGACTGGCTTAGGAGAAGCTTTGCCATCGGTTTTGGACCTTGACAGTCTGTCTCTGTTTTTTTCCTTGCATTTTTTGTGAAATCCGGTAGTTGGATTACTAACCGATGACATTTCAGAGTAGCTCAATCTTGAACCAAAGAATTTAAAAGCAAAAATATACTGACGCTTAATAGTGCATTGGTTAAATTTAGCACAAAACTGACAGCAAGGCACGTTGTGATCAGGGCCTAGGCAAGGAATACAGTACAAATGAAAATCCTTATGAGGTATTTGCTTCCCACAAGTAATGCAATTATTAACTTTTACTGACATCGGTAAGGAGCACGAAAAAGGTTCTCCAATGGGGTACTTGGCTTTAGTTTGTAGACCTTGGTTCTGAAACTCTAATACGAAAATTTCAGGAGTCGGCCGACCGGCACTTGCAAACTGCTTCTGCTTCGGGCACCGCACGGCAAGAAAGACCGATTAAAATGGCATCGGCTGCATGCTTTATACCCCTGATGGCCTGATGTCAAGGAAGAGGAGACAGCAACTGATGCAGGGCCCAAGACTTTGTTATACAGGCCGACTGAGGGCAACCTGCCAGCACATTACCCAAATGTAATGACGGCAACAGTGAAACATGAAGAACATCTAGGAAGAACTAATCATCTCAGAATGAGCCACTCTAGCCCAGTGTACAGGACAGTACTATGAAGAGAGAAATACAGGTGATATTAAGTTAAGTTATCTGTAAAGATAAATTAGAAAGCAAAATGTACAATTTTAAAGAGGAATGTAAAAACAAGTTGAAGTGCTGAGTGAATTTCTTAAAGAATCACAAATCTCTAGTACAGAACAGGTAACGTCTGATCTTGATGGCAGATTACTTGAAAATGAGAACAATGAATTTCTTCTGAAACAAAAGTAGTAATTCCAGGAAAAAAATAGAAGACTTGGAGAACAGGAAGAATAGTAAGGAAGAGACCACAAACTGCCAAAGCAGACAAAAACGATGAGAAATAATAAACAATTGAGCTACGGTCTGCAGCTATCAAAACTTTACTGATGTTCCTTGTACCTCAGCGGTTTGCCTTCCAGGGAACAATTACATCATTCAGATAGCCTCATTTACATATTAGCTACATTTATCCAATAAATCAGCTACATGCAATTAATCAACACCCCACCACAAGATGCACTGAATGCATAATTTTAAATACAAAATATTAAAACAATGGGACATCCTCACACCAACTGTGACACCAATAAAAATATATAAATTAAAAAAAAGCATGCCATTCTAATACATTTGAAAATGTTTACATTTGAAAAATATATTTAAATGTGTTTAAATGTGTTTTGAAAGTGTCCACCCAAGGAGAAAATACAGTTGTGTACACTTACAATAAATGTAGATGTTCTAGTGTATTCACAGTTACAGTCATTACATTTGGGTTATCTGCCTGCAGGTAGCCCTCAGCCTGAATACCAGAGTCTTGGGATTTCTACATCGGATGCTGTCGCTTCTTCCATGATGTCAGGTCGTCAGGGGTATAAAAACATGCAGCCGATGCCCATGACATCAGTTTTTCTTGCCCCAGATGTCAGGTGCCCCCAAAATATGAAGCAATTACATGGTATGGAACACCCCCAGCAAAAAGCAAATACACATGATATAAGATATGCCAAACAAAAAAGGTAGGTAGAAGTAAAGAGAAGTCAGGGGGGTGAAGGGAGGTTAACCAGGACTGCAACAGTGAATACACTCGAACATCTACATTTATGATAAGTGTACACAACTGTACTATGTTCTTTGTGTTTCACTATAGCAGTCATTACATTTGGGTTGATTCCCAAAGCTAAGGAAAGGTGGAAGGTAGTTAAGAAGCATCAGTGCTGGCAATCAGGCCCTGTAAGACTGCTGTGGGAAATCCAGCTCTGGAATTAGAAAAGATAATTAAGTGGTAATGCTTGGTGAAAGTGTGTACAGAGCTCCAGTTTGCAGCTTCCAGGATGTCTCTGGTAAGGACTCTCCTAAGAAATGCTGTAGAGATTGATGTTGTCCAAGTAGAATGTGTTCGGATCCTCTGTGGGGCAGGTTTCCCATGTTGCTTGTAGCACAAATGGATGCAGTGTGCTATCCATTTAGAAATGGTTTGCTTTGAAATGGCTTTGCCCTCTGCCCCTGCAGCAAAGCTGACTAGCAGCTGGTCAGATTTTCTGAAAGGCTTAGTCCTGTCCAGATAGAACCTGAGCTGCCTGTGCATGTCCAGGGAGTGCAGGATCCTTTCCCCTTTATTCTGAGAATTAGGGAAAAAAGTTGGCAAATGAATGAATTGGTTTAAATTCACACTAGATACCACCTTAGGCATAAATGATGGGTTAGTCTGGAGGGAAACCCTGACCGCATGGAAGACAATGAAGGGTTCCACAGCCATAAGGGCCTGCAATTAGGACACTCTTCTTGCTGAAGTGATGGCTAGAAGTAAAGCTGACTTCCATGAGAGGAATTTTAACTCTGCTATGGCAACAGGTTCAAAGGGCAGAAGTGTGAGCTTTTCCAATACAAAGTTAAGGTCTGAGGCAGGAGTGGGAGCTCTCCTGGGGAGTCTTAAATTTTTGGCTCCTCTCAGGAACTGTTTGACCAGAGGATGAGAGAAAAGGGGTGCCTCAGTATTATAATGAGCTGAGATGGCACAGGCATGAATCTTAATTGAAGAGGATTATAGGCCTTTGTGGACCACTTCTGTTAAATAGTCTAGTATATGAGGTAAGTTGGGCACAGTTGTGTCCATTCCCTGAGACAGGCTCCAGGAGCAGTATCTTTTCCACTTTTCCGAATAGGATTTTCTAGTACTAGGCTTCCTTGCCTCAAGAATGACATCCAGCACCTGCTTGCTGAGAGTTACTGGTAAAGAACTCTGTGTATGAGCCAGGCTGCTAGGTTCAGGGCCTGTAGCTGAGTGTGCAGAATCTGGCCCGTCTGATGGGACAGCAGGGAAGGAGTCTGATGCATTGCCATGGTGGCAGCCCCGTCAGACTGCGCAAAAGAGGGTACCAGTGCTGGCATGGCCAGTCTGGTGCAATCAGGACTGTCCTTGGCTTGTCCTGTTTGATCTTTAGTAGAATCTTTGAGAGGAGGGGCAGAGGGGGAAAGGCATAGATTGAGAGGCTTTCACAGGTGAAGGACAGGGCATCCACTTTCCAAGCTTGGTTGTGGGGAGTTCTTGTGCAATATTTGCTCAATTGATAGTTCTGAGGGAAAGCAAAAAGGTCCACCTCTGGTGCCCCCCACCTGTTCAACAGCTTGAATATTTTGGGTTCCAGTTTCCACACGTGTGGGTCCATGAGATTTCTGCTTAAGTCATCTGCTAGTGAATTTAGCTTGCCTGGCAGGAATTGAGCTTTTAAGTGCACTTGGCTGCTCAAGGCTGTGTTCTACAGAGCCATGGCTAATCTGCAGAGTGGGTAAGAATGGGCTGCCCCATGTTTATGTACCACATAACTGTGGTGTTGTCTGTCTTTACCAATAGTTGTCCTGGAATAATAAGGTCTTTAAGGCTGTCAAAGCATTCTGTACAGCTAACATTTCTTTTTGATTGATATGCAGGTAACTTTGCTTTGGGCTTCATTTGCCCTGAAAGCACTGCCCTGCCATGTGAGCCCCCCTGCATAGTCTGATGCATCTGTTGTTAGGGTTTGGGCAGCAGGGGGTAGAGTGAAAGGGAGTTCCTTGTTGTGGTTGCAGGCTTCTGCCCACAAAAGGAACTTTGTCATTAGGCAAGGAATGATAGAAATCATTGTTTCCAGGGCCTGAGAATGTTAACACCAGACACTTTTTAGGTATCACTGAAGTTTCCTCATATGCAGTCTTGCATATGGAATTAGTAGAATGCAAGAGGCCATGAACCCTAGGGCTTGCAGTATTTTTCTTGCAGATACCCGGGTTCTGGTGGCCAGTAGTTTGTCAAATAAATTTGTTTCTCTGGTGTGAGGAATGCCATCTGGGAAGTTGTGTTCAAGCTTGCTCCCAGGAATACAATCTGTTGGCTGGGTACCAGCTGTCATTTCTTTTCATTGATGGTGTACCCCAGTGAAGTTAGAAGTCTCTTTACAAAAGCTAGGTGCTGCAGTAGCAATTCCTGACTGTCCGCCTGAATCAGGCAATCGTCCAAGTATGGATAAAGTTGAATTCTTCTCTGCCTGCAATATGCAATGGCTGGAGCTAGGCACTTTGAGAACACCCTGGGTGCAGTAGATAAGCCAAAGGGAAGTGCATAGAGCCTACTCTGAAGTGTAGGTATTGCCTGCAAGATTCCCTTATGGGAATGCGCAGATAAGCTTCTTTTAAGTCTAGGAATGCTAGCCAGGAATCCTTAACTAGCATAGGAAGCAGCTGGTGGAGAGTTAGCATTTTGAATTTTGGAACCACCAGAAAGGTATTGACTGCTTTGGGCTCCATTTGCCCTGAAAGCGCTGCCCTGCCATGTGAGCCCCCCCTGCATAGTCTGATGCATCTGTTAGGGTTTGGGCAGCAGGGGGTAGAGTGAAAGGGAGCTCCTTGTTGTGGTTGCAGGCCTCTGCCCACAAAAGGAACTCTGTCATTAGGCAAGGAATGATAGAAATCATTGTTTCCAGGGCCTGAGAATGTTAACACCAGACACTTTTTAGGTATCACTGAAGTTTCCTCATATGCAGTCTTGCATATGGAATTCGTAGAATGCAAGAGGCCATGAACCCTAGGGCTTGCAGCATTTTTCTTGCAGATACCCGGGTTCTGGTGGCCAGTAGTTTGTCAAATAAATTTGTTTCTCTGGTGTGAGGAATGCCATCTGGGAAGTTGTGTTCAAGCTTGCTCCCAGGAATACAATCTGTTGGCTGGGTACCAGCTGTCATTTCTTTTCATTGATGGTGTACCCCAGTGAAGTTAGAAGTCTCTTTACAAAAGCTAGGTGCTGCAGTAGCAATTTCTGACTGTACGCCTGAATCAGGCAATCGTCCAAGTATGGATAAAGTTGAATTCTTCTCTGCCTGCAATATACAATGGCTGGAGCTAGGCACTTTGAGAACACCCTAGACACAGTAAATAAGCCAAAGGGAAGTGCAGAGAACTGAAAGTGCATACAGCCTACTCTGAAGTGTAGGTATTTCCTGCAAGATTCCCTTATGGGAATGTACAGATAAGCTTCTTTTAAGTCTAGGGTTGCTAGCCAAGAATCCTTAGCTAGCATAGGAAGCAGCTGGTGGAGAGTTAGCATTTTGAATTTTGGAACCACCAGAAAGGTATTGAGAATGGACAGATCCAGGATAGGACACCAAGAGTTTTCTTTTTTGGGTATCAGAAATAGTCTGGAATAAAAGCCTTGTCCCCTTTGTTCTGTTGGGACAGGTTGAACAGCCTTGATACTGAGGAGAGAAAGTACTTGCTTTTGGGCCTCTGCCCACTGGTTTGGGGGGAGGTCTGACTATCCGCTTAGGGTTGGGAGTGCGTAGAAGTGGAATCTGTATCCCTTGGAACAATGTTTAAGACCCATCTGTCCTGGGTAATGTACTCCCAGTTTATGGCATGCAGGGCAAGTTTCCCTCCTAAAGGTGCAAGTACTTGGGCAAGGCCTGAAAGAGTTAAGGATAAATCATTGTGCAATTTTACCACAGGATGGTGACTTGCTACTCCCTGTTTTGGAAGTGGGAGCACTCCATTGTTTAGATCTGTGCATAACCTGAAACTGATGTCTTGGTGGTCTGCTGCCCCTGGGCTTGGACTGAGAAGGCCTGGAAGGGACTGGAAAAGACCAGTTTTTAGAAGGCCAATGCCTACTGAAGCTAGGTGGCTGTACTTAAATATTTAACAGTTTGCATAGATTTAGCTTTTCTCCCCCATCCTTTTGAGGATGACTTCTGCTTTATTGCCAAATAGATGCTCTTGGTTTAATGGTGCACCTAGTAATTTTGCTTTGACATGACCTGGCAAGTTTTGTTCCTTAAGCCAAGCATGCCTTCTAAGAACAGACTCTGACAGCAGCCCTGCAAGATTCTTCTAAGGCATCAAATCCACATTGCAAATTATGTTTACCAACTTGGATAGCAGAATGCATTAACTCTTGTAAATCTTTGTGTTCTGCACAATCAGGAATCAACATCATTTTCTATTTAATTAGCTCCATAATATGCTGCTGATACTATAACATATGAAACTGACAATTTAAAGCCCTAATGGCAAGAGTAGCAGAGGTGTATACTTTCTTACCCCATCTGTCTAAAGCCCTAGAATCCCTGTCCGAAGGGTTAGGATTTTTGGCAGTTGTAGCCTTAATGCCTTTAAGTCCCTAGGTCCCTGGGAAATGGTCTCTGGATCCACAGTAGAATTCTTAAAGAGGTATTTGTGGGAGTCAGGTACTCTATAGTACCTATCAGGTTTCCTGTAAGCTGGAGGCAAAGTATCAGGAGTAAGACTGGATTCCAAAAAGACATCTTCTACAATTTCCAGAACAGGAGGGATAGCTAGAACTGTCTGTGTTGAGGCAAGCTCTCACCTGATAATTTCACTTTACCTACTAATAAAACAAACTCTTCTCCTTCCTTCCAACTTCAACCCATCCCTACATCATATGCACTTACCCTCCTTCAGAAATTGAAACCATGCTCTCCCTCAGCAGACCAACTACCTGCAGAATTTCTGCAACTAGCCGCTAAATCCATTGCCTACCCTATATCAATCCTAATCAACAGAACCATTACTGAAAGCTATATCCCCTCCATTTGGAAAATCTCCCATATTATCCCCCTCCACAAAGGTGGCCAATCTACTGAACTTTCCAACTTTCGACCAATTGCCCTCCTCTCACCTATAGCTAAAATTATGGAAAAATGCATCCATAAACAACTACTTCAACATTTAACACAAAATAATCTTCTAGCTAACTGCCAGCATGGTTTTAGACCTTCACATAGTACTTCCACTGCCCTTCTCTCCTTTACAGATATTACCAACAAACACCGTAGTCTAAACAAACTCTCTTCTGCCCTATTCATTGACCTATCTAAAGCTTTTGACATGGTGAATCACCAAATTCTCATCACCATAATAAAATCCCTATCACTTGACACATCCTCCATTAAGTGGTTCCAGTCCTACCTTGACAAAAGACAGCAGGCCGTACTATGGCACAAGTCTCTCTCTACCCACCTACCAGTCAACCTAGGTGTCCCCCAAGATTCCATCCTTGGACCTCTACTTTTTTCCATTTTCATCAATGACCTCCACCTGGCTATCCCTCAAGCCTCTTGTATACAATATGCAGATGATTCCACACTTATATGCTCAGCCTCATCCTCTTCAGACCTCCTACACCTTACCCAACAAGTCTTCAACACAGTTGAGAAATGGTTCACTCATAGATGCCTTCTCTTAAACCCCAAAAAGACTAAACTCCTTTTCTCTCCCACTAGTAAATTCCCCACATTAGATTTCTCAGTCACTTCCACCAACAATACTATTATATCCCCAGAACCTACCACTAAACTTCTAGGAGTCACCATCGACAATAAACTAAACTTTGATATACATATAAACAATACTATTAAATCTGTTAATAGAAAATTAGGCTCCCTGTATCGGATTAAATCTTTTCTCCTACCCTCTGCTCGTACAACAATAGCACACACACATCTAATATCTCCTCTTCTATATGCTTCACCCATCTTTACTAAACTTTCTAAAAACAATCTCAGCAAACTGGAAATGTCCTATAATAACATCGCCAGATTTGCCACAGGAAACCCTTTTAGAACCCATCATTGCCTCAATTTAAAACAGCTAGGCTGGCTTGAACTACAGAACCTAATTAAATTCCATCAACTAACTATAGCTCACAAAACCCTTTACACACCATCCAAAACACCTGCTCTATCCACACTAATCACTCCCTATAAAAACCTAGATTCCCTAAGGTCCTCACATAAACTCTTAGCACATACTACCAAAATAAACAACAAGGCCAGTGACTCTTTTTTCTAATACTGTAGGGAAAGCCTGGAATCTTCTACCAAATGATATTTCTACACTTCCCTCTCTCTCCAGTTTCAAAAACAATCTGAAAGTATATCTCAAATCTCACTGGCTATGTCATTGCTCCAAACCTGACTAGATCTATAGTTACTCTATACTCTGATCCTCCCCCTCCTTTAAAAAAAAAAAAAAACTGCATCCTATACAGATTATTTAGCTAGAATTGTTATTTTTATCCTGTAATTTAGTGCTGTTTATGCTTATTTTTTGTATTTTTTCTTTTCCATATTTGTGTTATTCATAGATAGAAATAAGTTAATTAGCTGTATGTACCTAGGAGCTTTTCTCCCCGGGCCTCTACTGAAAATGGACATGTATCCAGTTAGACTAGCCCGGTAAACAAATGTAAAATAAATAAATAAATAAAATAAAAGTTTAAAAATACCTTGAGTCTTTTTGGACAGAGAAGTCCTGGCTCTCCCAGTAGAAATGCTCTCTAAGGGTATGCAGGGTTTCTCCAAAATTAAAATCTTCTGAAGGGGAAGCAGAGGGAATGGAATCCTTTGCATCAGAATCTTCATAGGTAGATAGTGAGTGTGTCCTGGTAATCAGAAAGATCAGAGTTCTCAGATTCCTGATCTGAAGAATCAGAAGGAAAATCAGTTCTTGGTCGCTGAGGGGGAAGCCAATTTCCCCTAATTAAAGTAATGAGGTCTTCTGCCATTCTAAGCATTTGTTTTTGAGGCATATGGGCCTGAGAATGCACTTTGGTCATCGGTTTCCTAGGCATAGTGTGAACTTTAGGCCTGAGAAATTCTGTATTTTTGGTTTGAAACGAAGTTGTCAGTTTAATATGAAAATCGGAAGGCCTGAATACACCTTCAGACACTGGTGCCTGCACAGCGGCTCCAGACCCATTCAAGGTAGAGACATCCCCAGGTTCCACAGTTGAAGAAGCATCTCGCAGCATACCGGACTCTGAATGGGTCTCAGTAGAGGTCTGCGAACCTGTAGAAGCGGGTATCATGGGCTGCAAAAGCGCCTCACTGAGTACCAGTGAACTGGCAACGAGCTTAATGGTAGCGTCATCGGTAGTTTTGGACCGATGTGGTCTGTCTTTATCCTTATGTTTTTTCAGAAGATCGGTAGTCAGATGGCTTATCGAAGCCATTCCGGAGTACGGAGATCAAGAGCGAAAGAATTTCACTACAAAAAATTGCCTAACAATGAATAGTTCAGGCGTTGAACAAGGCACAAAACCGACAATGAGGGGCGTCGTGGTCTGGGTCTAAACAGGTGACACAGTAAGAATGGAAATCTCTGTAAGGTAGTATTTGCTTTCCACAGGCAAGACAATTATTAATTTTTTGACATCGGTTACAGCAAGAAAAAAGGATCCCCAATGGGGTACTTATCTTTTAGAAGACCTCAGGTCTGAAACTCAAAAAATGAAAATTTCAGGAGGCGGATGTCTGGCACTTGTGAACTGCTTCAGGCACCACATGGCAAGAAAGACTGATGTAATGGTGTCGGCTGCATGTTTTATACCCCTGACGACCTGACATTATGGAAGAAGCGACAGCATCTGACGCAGAAATTCCAAGACTCTGGTATTCAGGCCAACCGAGGGCTACCTGTAGGCAGATAACCCAAATGTGATGACTGCAACAGTGAAACACGAAGAACATCTGGTCTATTACCATATATCTCATACATTCAAATCCAGCTCTAAACCTAACCCGTTGGGCCAGAGAGTCTTGTAATTAATAATGTACTTTGTTTCCATTTTCAAGATTACACAAAATCTACCCCCTGCCAAGAGTATGGCTTGGCCAAGATACTGAAAAAGAAACTATTAACAATCAGCATATGCAGACTGAAAATGTTGATTAATTGGGTTGTCTAACCTACCGTTTCTTATATCTCCCAAATGCTCCATTATTCGCTTCTTCACCATCCTTCTCATCTGCCCAGTATACCATTTTGTAAGTACACAACCACAGTCTACGATGTATATCACTCCGCAAGTGTTGCAATCGAAATAATCCATTGCTTTATACTTCTTGACATTAATCATAGTGCCCTCTAGATTTTTAACCTGAACACATACCTTGCATTTCCCAGAGGGATAGGTTCCCATTCGTCTGCTACCCCTGTTAAATCTACTTAAATTCAACTCAGGTTAAAAAACCTACTATAAGAGATTATCTTCTCTGGAAAAATTTTCACCCACACTTTTATCCTATGTAACAACTGGCCAAAATCTTGTGAACAACTCCCTCAAAATTTTCGTAAAAGGATAAAACTTAAAAAATATTTTCCCTCTTCTACCTCACCAACATTCCTGTTTGTCTTGAAACCCTCACTACCTTCCTGTCTCCTATCATGGACACCTTCCCCACTAGGGATGCCCCTTGCTTTCATCTCTGCTTTCCTTAATATCTCCAAATCATACCATCTGCTTGACATCCTGTTTGTAACTTTATTAAACTCCTCTAACTGCACTTTATCAAATGTATTGTTAAAAATATGCTTGTATTCACCATAACAAAGAATTCAAAAGGTGTGGAGGGTGCATACTATCAGCACAAAGAAAATTATTCACCACCGTTTCTTTGACATAGGGCCTAAACAAAACCTTATAAACTCCCACAAAACACTATCAAGAAACTGCATAACTTCCATGTGAATCTTGTACGTGGATTCTAATCCACATCCATTCGGATGCAACTTCTCACAAACTTATTTAATGCACTTACATCACTCCTACAGATGAAAATCAAAACATCTATGTAAAGTTTGAAAATGACCACATGCTGAGAATAGAAATTACTGTTATAAATGTGCAAGTTCTCAAAAAAATGTATAAAAATAATGGCAAAGAGAGGGAAAAGACGCCCTCATAGCTGTGCTTTCCTTCTGCAAGAAAACAGATTTCTCAAACAAGAAATAGTTATGAGGGAGCACAAATTTTAAAAGTTGTAACACAAAACTAGATCGTGGCCCTTCACCCATGATTCTTCCCTATCACTTCCAAACCACATCTTTTGTTGATGCTGGTGTACAACGATTTAACATCCACACTGGCCCAATAAAAGTCCTTCTTCCATTGCATGTTCCCAACAAAATCTGAAAATTCCTTGCTATTCCCAACATGTGAAGGAATCTTAACCAGATACATTTTCAAATGGGCATCCAAAAATATACTCACATTCTGTAGGTATGCACCTACCCCAGATACAATAGGTCTGCCCCGGGGGTGTTCCTCACTTCTTTGTGGACTTTAGGTATTACAAAAAACTTTGCATCTTTTGGAAGTTTAATATATAATTTCTTATCACTGGCGGTGAAAAAAACCTAATCGTTCTGCCTTCTCCAGCAACTCCAGCAAAGAACTGTTATATTCAACAATGTTTTTTTTTCAACCTCTGATAGATACTGTAGCCCTGTAATAAATCTTCAGCCATCTTGTTATAACCACACCTAGACATAACCCAGTTGCCCCTTTTATCAACTTGAACAAAAACATATTCTTCATTTAAATCACAAATTTTGTAAAACTTTCCACTCACATTTGCTTAAATTATACACCCTTCTGTTTAGAAAATTTCACATATTCCTGCTCAATTTGCTTGCATACTACCTTCTTGAACATGTTTATAGCTGTAGAAATCCGGGGGGGGGTTAAAAGAACTAGCATATGGTACATGCGGCACACTGAGTTTCCCCTATCCAGTATATATAAAAAAAAAAAAACTTGCCTCACTATCATAATTCACAGCATGTTCATCAATTACATCACAATAAATATTAACTAACTCATTCTCATGTAGTGACAAATTCAAGAGAGATTCATCATTTGATGATGCAATGCAGTTAATGACTTGTAAGATTTTATTATTAAAAAACACCTTTATATGCAATTTTCTGCAAAAACATCCCACTTCCAAAAGCAGATCTGCCAAGCTAGGAATATACGTGGGGACAAACTTCATTCCCTTCATTAACAAATTACACATTTCTTCATCAATATTCAAATCAGAGAGGTTAATGTTCAAATCATTATAAACATAACCACTTTTGATCTGTGAAGCGTTTCCCACAAACCTGCAGTCAACATAAGGCCCAATTTCTGAATGACTTGAAGAGAAAAGTAAGTCAGAGTTAACAACATTAAGTTCACTTTCTTTTTGACTTTCCTTGCCATCTACGACCTCACCCTTTTGATTGCTGAGGACTGGAATGCTGATCCACATGTCCTTCATCATCTTTACTTAAATCCTGGAATGACACATTCTTCCTTCCACTGGAAACAATTTCTACTGAAGAAAGTGAAGAGTCTCACGATGTTCAGGACCTACCTTAAACAACATTTAAGGTGGATCTGCTCTTCCATGGTTTTCGTTGCCATGAAAACACCAAATTGTTCTTATAATCCTTGATGTCCCAATCAAACTTTCTCCTTTTACATTCAATGACTTCCCCCTCTGCCTTAACATGAGTCTGGATCTCCTTCATTTTGTTGACAAATGTACTCGCTGGGGACTCCACCTTAAGCTGCTCCTACATCTGTGGAATGGAATTCCACACTTTTTCATGAGTTTGCATATTTCTTTTAATAAGAACTTTCAACCACCATAGAATACACTGTAACAAAACACTTTTCCACTCTTTCAGGAGGTCTGACTCATCCTCCATAAATTCCAATGCTGGCAAACGATCCACCCTCAAACCTTTCGGGGTTATGTGCAAACTAACATACTTCTTCAATATCCTGGTATCATAGAACAATGTAACTTCCTTGAGAAGTAAATGCTTAAGCTGTTCATACCTGGCTGTCTGTTTTGAGACGACCAAGGGTCAATTGTAGCAAACTTTTCCTCCCTCTCCTTCAAAACTTCAGCAAAAGTAAATGGATACTGCTATGAATGTGAACCACATCTCTGAAGAGACAGACTCCTGCATATGACATGAACAAACCACAAGTTGCCAAAGCAGACAAAAACAATGAGAAATAATAAAAAAAAAAAATTGTGCTGCAGTCTGCAGCTATCAAAAACTTTGCTGATGTTCCTAGTACCTCGGCTGTTTGCCTTCCAGAAACAATTACATCATTCTGATAGCCTCATTTATATATTAGCTACAATTATCCAATAAATCAATTACATGCAATTAATCAAAGCCCCACCACAAAATGCACTGAATGTAAAATTTTAAATGCATTTTAAATATAAAATATTAAAACAATGGAACATCCCCACACCAATTGTGACACCAATAAAAAATGGGTTCCTATCACGTAGTCGAACTTTTACAAGTTCAAACCATACCTGGTCCAGACCATAAGTTCGAATTTGTAAGTGGAGGTTTCCATTTTGTTCAATGTGGTGTGATCTCGGAGTTGGTATATTTAAGTAGCAGGGGCTGTGGGAAGCGCAAGCCCCAAGGAGGGGGGTTTCAGGGGGGCTTGCCCCCTCTGCTTACAACAATTTATTTTGTCCGTTTTTTTTTCCGTAGCTGAAGTTTTGTAACTTCAGAACATAATGGTTTGACCATTAGATGTTCGGAGTTATGGAACTTCGACTACGTGATATAGACCCATAAAAAACGAATAAAAAAAAAAAACACCATTCTAACACATTTAAACATGTTTACATTTGAAAAATATATTTAAATATGTTTTGAAAGTGTTCACCAAAGGAGAACTGGTCTATTACCATATATCTCATACATTCAAATTCAGCAATAAATTTAACCCATTGGGCCAGAGTGTCTTATAATAATATACTTTGTTTCCATCTTCAATAAAGATTGCACAAAATCTACCCCCTGTCCAGAGTACGGCCTGGTCAATTTGCTGAAAAAGAAACTATTGACACAAATCAGCATGTGCAGAGTGAAAATGTTGGGCAACTGGGTTGTCTAACCTACTGTTTCTTGCATCTCCCAAATGCTCAAATTCACTTCTTCACCATCCTTCTCATCTGCCCATATACCATTTTGTAGGTAAACAACCACAGTCTATGATGTATATCATTCCACAAGTGTTGCAACGGAAATAACCCATTGCTTTATACTTCTTGCCATTAATCAGTGTCCTCTAGACATTACTTAATACCTGGCTGCCTAAAACTTTGAACCTGCCTGAATCTTTTTCCTTTGGCACTGAAACGGCACATAGATCACTTCTTACTTCATCTTTAAACAAAAAAAACACATTCACCAAGGTCAATGATAGATTTTTCTCAAGTCAGGTAAGGATTTAGTCTTAAAAAGCTGCATGGACTAATTATCCAGTTAAAACTACAGAAAATACTATAAGATTTGACAATGACTATTCTTGATTAATGATGTCAAACAGAAAAGCATGTGTGCCACTTGTTAAAAGCTTAAAGAAAAACAATATTAAAGTACAATTCTTGTTTCCAGCAAAAATAAGGATTCACCTTCCAGAAGGAAAGATTTATTTTAACACACTGGAAGATGCAATGGACTTAAGAAAAATAAAATCCTAGGGGGAAAAAAACAGAAGAAATTGACAGGAATCTATCAACTTCTTTGAATAGAAATACATAAGACAGGATTGGTTAATAAAGGAAAACAGTAAAAAAAATGAATGAAAAATGAAAATCATGGCTTTGAATTCTTATTTAAAGAAGTGCTTGAATACTTATGAACAGGCGCTGAATTACTGTTTACAAGGTAAATGTTCCCTTTTTAAAATGTGGAGTCTGATTCTTGTTGCTATATAAGAAATTAAAACCACTTATTTTCATTCAGAGTTTAAAAGGTTAAACTGTCCATTTTATTAAAAGTTAATCATTACTATGATGAAACTTGTGTTAGGTAGCACACTTTCTGATATCTTCACATAGTTAAGTAATGTACTATTAAATATAACACAAGATGCAACAAATGACACTAAGGAAGCATGCTAAGTCACAGTGTTCTTAAAATGGTCCTGTAGTGTGACAGTATAGTTGACATGCAACAGCACCCAGGAAAGATATGGTATGCTATAAACATAGTATTAAAAACATACCTTTTTACATATATAAACATTATTCTTGGAATAATATCTAATAATTAGAGTAACATTCATACTTTTACAAATTAAACCTGGATCACACACAACCATCATTCTTTTAATGCAAGTTTATATGCTATGTCTCCTTTAAAAAATAACATCTGCTTTATATTAAACATTTCATACAAACAGTGCTTGCTGAATCAGTAAATGTTCTTTCTTTGACTGCAGTAGCTTTTATTTTGTGGTTGGGATACTTCTGGGGTATTTTTTTTTATTTTTTGGTGGTTTGAGGGATTGATGTGTGGTGTGGCTGCGGTATGGATTCACTTGTGAGCATTTCTGTGTGAAATGCAACTGATGGACGGTTCATTTTCAAGCCCTTACTGTGAAAACCAGCTTGAAACAACTTAAGAGTCATGAGCACTCTTGTGATGCATGGGAGTTCTGAAAATTCTAAGAACTGTCCAGGTTACTTCTTCCTGTCTAAAAGTAAATAATTATAATATTTTGAATCATATGCTAAGATGTCAAAAAATACAAGTTAGATAATAAGCAAAAGACAGTAAATTGCATTCTAAACCACTGCCAATTATTATACAGTTCTGAATGCTCACTACTGCTAAGTATACTTGACACGCAGTAGCACCCAGGAAAGTTATACTATGTTATAAACAAAGTATAAAAGTATTTCCCTTACACATATAAAATATGTTACTGGAATGTTATCAGAGTAACATTCATACTTTTGCAAGGTAAACCTGGATTACATATAACTGTCATTCTTTTAATGCTATGTCTCCTTTTAAAAAATGACAGTCTGCTTTGTATTAAACATCTCGTACAAATAGTACTTACTGAATCATTAAATGTTACTTCTTTAAATACAATAGCTTTTTAGTGGTTAACATACTTCACAATGTTTTTTTTTTTTTTTTTAGTGGTTTGGAATGGTTTGAGGGATTGATGTATAATGTACAGGTGGCTTGGATTCATTCATGAATGTTTTTGTGTGAATTGTAGTTGATAAACTGTTCATTTGCAAGCCTTTGTCATTAGGGCCAGCTTGAAGTAGCTTAATTAGAGTCATGACCACTTTTGTGATGCTGTGAGAGTTCTGAAACTTCTAAGAACTGGTTACTTCTTACTGTCTATATATTTTGAATCATATGCTATGATGTCAATGAATACAAATTTTATTTTATTTATTTTACATTTGTTGACCGGGATAGTCCAACTGGATACATGTCCATTTTCAGTGGAGGCCCGGGGAGAAACGCTCCAAGGAGACAAATTTACAAGATATACAGATAATTCTTGAATACAAATTTCAACTAGGTCCATTAGGTATGTAGTTGGGCACACACAAAAGTATTAAGCATCAGTCAGGTACAGCTGACAATAGGTTTATAAACAACAATGCATAGTGCAGACTAACACAGATATGCCATCATTCTTCTGTTGTCATATACAATTTTATGAAGTTAAAACATGAGATTTTTGTTAAGCCAAGAGTTACATTAATATAGAAGTGGTTCAGGTATTAGTCTTGTGTGGAACAGGGACATAGCCATTTGTTGCCGAGGTAAGTTTTGATAGTTATTTTAAATTTAGAAAGGGATGCTTCTAGTGTTATGGATGTAGGCAGGGAGTTCCAGATTTTGGCTATACAAGAAGAATATAGGGAGTCACCGGCATGGTTGTGAGATCAGGTAACTACTAACAGTAACTTGTCTGTGGAACAGAGTTGCCTAGGACAGGAATACTGTTGGATTATGTTTGTTAATAAAGGTGTTATACTTGGATGAGGGAGTAGCTTGTGTGTGATAACCAGCTGGTTATAGGTTAGTAAGTTTGGTAGTTCAAGCCAACCCAATTGCTTTAGGTTTTGGCAGTGATGTGTTCTGAAGGAGCTGCTGTTGGCAAATTTGGCTATCTGATTATAGCAGGTGGTCAATTTATTGGTTTCTGTTTTGGACAGGTTGATCAAGATTGGTGATGTATACAGTAGAGTTGACAGAAGGTGTGTTTGTGCAATTGTAGTTCTAGCATTATGGGTGAGGAATGATTTGTGTTTGTAGAGACTTCCCAGCTTTTTGTATTTTTTATGGCCAGATTAATGTGTACATCAAATTTGAGCTCGTTATCAATAGTAATACCTAGAAGTTTAGTCTGGGATTCAGGTGAAATAGGGGTCCCGTTTCTTTGAGTGGATAGTAAAGGAGGAGGTGGGGGCAGTAGTGACTGAGGGATGAAATATGAGGAGCTTAATTTTTTGGGGGTTGAGTATCAAGGCATTCTCAGTAAGACAGATTTCAACTGAGTGAAAATTTTCCAGGGTTATTTTGTGTAGGTCTGTTAGGGTAGGGGCGCTGCATATTACAGCAGAATCATCTGAGTATTGGATAAGGTTTGAACTATTTACAGCTGAGTGGAGATTGTTAGTATAAATTGAAAACATCAGGGGGCCCAGTATAGATCCGTGAGGTACACCAAGTGTCACAGGTAAGAGTGGAGACAAGTTATTGTTCCACAGTACTGCCTGTTGCCTATTGTTGATGTAGTTTTTAAACCAAGAGGCTGACAATTTATCTAGGCCTAGGTTAGTAAGGTGGGAAATTAATTATTCATGATTAACTATATCAAATGCCTTTGATAGGTCTAGGAAGAGGGCTGAAGAAAGCTTACCATTGTTTCTGTTGTGGTTAATGGTATCAGTGAATGCTCGCAGGGCAGTGGTTGTGCTATGACCTGGACGGAACCGTTGCTGGGTTTGGGATACGAGTTCTTGATTAATAAGTTGGGTCATTAATTGATGGTGAATACATTTCTCCAGTATTTTAGCAAGTGGGGATAGGATAGCTATTGGTCTGTAGTTAGATATAGCATAAGAATGTCCCCCTTTATGAAGGGGTATAATATAGGCAGTTTTCCAGATCAAGGGTACTGAGCTTTCAGAGACAGATCTGTTTATTAGGATAGAGACTGGTATAGCCATTTCAGTTGCTGCCAGTTTTAAGAATTTGTTGGGGAAGGAGTTTGCTCCTAGTGTTGTTGGTTTTGAGAGAGTAATTTTCTTATGTAGGAGGTTGGGGTGGGTTGTAGCTTAAAAGTGGGGCTGTTATGAGGTTTGGGGTGGACAGTAGTGGTTTTGGTATGAGGTTGCTTTTGTGCAAGGGCAAGTACGGTCTCAGTAAAGAAAGCATTGAATGATTCTGCTAGGTTTTCTTTCGTTAACCCTGTTGTTGGGAGTGGGGGTGGTGATTTTTCCAGGGTGTAGTAACCCGTTTAAACCTGCTCAGAAATGTTTTGGGTTGTTCATGTGTTGATTTTGGTGGGTAATAAAGTAATTTATTTTATCTTACATGACTAGTTTTTTTGTTTAGATTTCTAATCTGTTGGTATGCTTGCTGTGTACTTGGGTTTTGTTGGACCTCCAGGTTTTCCAGGCTCTATTCCTTTGTTATTTTTTGTCTTGTTTCCCTAGTTAACCATGGAACTGCTTTGCCTTAACTCTGGTAGTTCTTTCAGGGGCATGTCTATTTAATATTTCTAGAAATGTGGAGTTAAAGTGTTTGGTGGCTTCATCTAGGGGTAGGTAATACAGTTGGGACCAGTTGTATAGTTTTAGATCATGTAAGAAGTTTGATAGGTTAAAGTGTTTTTGTACCTAATTGTTTGGAGTATAGGGGTTTGGGAGTGGTGGGAGCTGTATTTAAGTAAGAAGGTAGCCTGATGGTTGCTTAGTGAGTCAGGAAGTGTGCCTGCTAGGTAGAAATAAGGAATTTTATTTAGTAAAATCCAGTCAAAGAGTTTATTTTTTTCTACTCTAGTGGGTTCTTTGATTAGTTGAGAGAAGGAAACTAGGTTGATATGATTAGTGGGAGCTTGGGAAGAGCATGTGAGCCAGTCAATATTAAATTCCCCTAATACAATAGTCTCCTGAGGTAAGGATTGTGACAGCCATTGTAAAAACTTTCCATGATAGGGATATTATTGCCTGGGGGGATATAACCGGTTACTAAGTTGATAGTTTTGTTGTTGCCTATTTTGAGATTAGTTAATAGTATTTCTGCTTTGTCCAAGGGGGTATTGGTAACTCAGTTTTAGCTACTGTTAGTGTCTTTTTGTAAAACAGGGCAATGCCACCTCCCTTCTTTTTCAGTCCATCTTGTCTAAGGATACTGTATCCAGGTGGCAGGATTTCTGTATCTTTGGTAGTTGGTTTTAGCCATGTTTCTGTTAAACTGATTATATCAGGGTGATATTGTGAGATTAGAATATGAAGCATGTGTATTTTATTGTTTAAGCTCCTGATGTTTAGATTTAGGAGAAGTAGACTATTTGCTGGCCTGATATTAATTTGGGTTAGTTTGGGAAGCTGTTGTGCTTTACTTAGGGGATTTGTATCATAGGGGCCTGGGTTTGGGTGGATATCTCCATCATTTAATAGTTGATGGTTTGTTTGCAATAGTTTCACTAGCTTTTGTAGTATTATGTATTTGTTGGTTGCAGTTGATTTGAGGTAGGTGTTGATGGGTTTAAGAAGGGTATGGCTTATGGCTGTAGTACTGAATAGGGTAGGACTTATTGTTAGGGGCTAACTGGGTGGGATGGGTGTGATAATGGATGTGGATTTATGGGTGGGGGTTGTTTTGTACAGAATAGTTATAGGAAGTGGTGTGGTAGGTAAATACTAGGAAGAGTAGTAGGATCATTTGCTGGAGGAAGTTATTCATAGTTAAAGGGGATAGTTAATTGCCAGGAATGTGTATGGGTGGTTTAATTGAATGTGTAGGGGTAAGTAAGGAATGTGATTGGTTTCTGGAACTGCAAGAGGCGGAAGGATGTAGACTGGGTGTAGGTTGAATGGAGGTGGGAATGGATAGGTATAAATGTAGCTGATGTGGGGGTAGGTGGGAATTGGGGGTAGGGTAGGGGAACGGAGAGAGCCGGAGCATAGCGAGGGCGAATGGAGCTGCGGCAACTGAGCTGGCAGGTAAGCCCACAAAAAACTATCAGTTAGGCCTGAGCATAAGAGTAAGTTGGTTATGCTACAAGGATTTGTTCTTTTCTAGCTTAAATAATATAACTTATGGTTAGTTTTTCTGTTCTGCAGTAGTTTATATCTTCGGCTAGGGCTATTTTTATTTCAGCAACTTAAGCCTCACTGTAGACAGGATCTTTATGTAGATTCCACAGGGATAGTAACAAAGGTAGGAAAAATGGCCTGAGAGGATACATTTAAATTGTAGGACCTATAGATAAATACAGATAAGGTTTGCTGTAAGTAGGGAGGGCGAGGGTGGAAACTATACCTGCCGTCTGCCTTCAGGTGGGCTAAGAGGGAAAGATGAAATTCTACTATTAAGTGATTTATAGATGGTGTTTTGTTGGCTGGAGTCTTTAGTTGAGATGGACTGCTCTGTAGCAGCTCCAGGTAATACAGTCACTCTGTGGAGACTAGAGCTGGGTATTGGTTAAGGTGGCTGATAGGTCCAGAAGTGACAAGGTAAGAGAAACACATGAGAAGGGAGGGCAAAATTCACTTGTATATCACAAACCAACGTATATCAACAACGGCATGAGAACATAACACAAGATGGCGCTAAAACTCTAGTACAGTTACAGCATGTAATACAGTAGAGTAAATTAGCTAATGTGTAATTTCACTGTATTTTCTACACATAATGTGATATAAAACAGTAGGAACCAAGCGTTGCTGTGTAAACATTTGTTAACCTCAGTATTGGCTATGCATAAAGTGAATTCAAACTCTAGGAGCCTAAACTAACTATCTAATGTAATATAACACTAAGAACCTAGACTAGCTATATAATCCACACAATGAGATCCACTCAATCCCCCCTCATAAATAGCATATGACTTGGACCGCCGTAATGGCATTTTCCTGGTTGCTATAGTGTAAAGACTTCTACCACAGTTACAGCACTTCTTTATGTGGAGTCACTATTGTAAGGGGTATCTCCATTAAGCAGCTGGTCAGCTGTAGACAGTCTGCAAGGAGCACTGTAGTGGCGTAGTTAACTTCAGTGCACACAGATAACCTTCTAAGCACTGTCTCTTCTATCGTTATGCTGTGAACACACTTGTTTAGGCGCCCTCTCAAGTCTCACAACAGTATGAGGACTTCTGCTCCTCTGCTAGACTTGCTACTACTTGCGCTTGTAGCAATCTTGCTACAAGCACAGCTTATGGCTATTTTGTGTGAAAGCCTAGTAAGACTACTTGTCTAATTGTCTAAATTAGATAAATAAAAAACAGTGAATTTCATTTCTAAACCAGTTATTAAACAGTTCTGAATGCTTGCAGTACACCAAAACAATAGTTTATATACTAGCCTATAGAATGACATTTCTGATAAAAAAAATTAGGATCGTGTTTCCCTGTTCTCTTTTTAACTATAACAAAACTTAAATCATCTCGGAATAATTTATTATGGAAAGTTTGAATCTTAAAAATGGAAGATTTTTCAGATGTGTGTTCAGATACCATTAGATACAACAATTAAGGAAAAAACAGGACTGACTAGCATTAGTAAAAGATTAAAGAGCATCAAATATATATGGGTAAATATAAATATTCTATTACATGATACTCTACACTAGGATTATAACAAATATAAAACCTAGGAATATAGTAATAGTACAAGACATAGTATACAAACAGAAATAGAAAGATCAGAATAAGTAAATATGTACATATTTAAAGAATATAAATGTCTACAAGGGTGGTAGGTTGGCATAGTTGTTAAGGTGTTCACCTTATAAGTACAAGGTGCAGAGTTTGACTCTCAACATGGGGTAATTGACTGGGTTTAGAGAGGCCCACCAGGACAGTTAGCCTGGTACTAATTAATGAACGTACGAGCCTATGAACAACTTTACACACTGTAAATGAAACAGAAAAAATATAAAGTCATCTGACCTGTTAATTAATAAATATGAAAAGAACAAATGACTTCCTTCCTTATAGTAGACCAGGAAGATAATGTGAGGTACAGGAAAAAATGATTCTAGAGATATTCAGTTTGGTCAGCTTATAATAAAAGATTATGAACACCTGTTTAACTTTTCTTACTCTCAATAATTCACGGACAGGCTTTTTTAAGATGATGCATACCAAAACTATGAGACATTAATATGAATCAGAAGCATGAGCTAAATGTTGTTAGTCTAATGGAGAGTTTGACAGGTAGGTTGTTCGTCTTATAGGTTCATAGGTTGGTACTAGGCTATCAGCTCTAGGGCCTATACAAGCCTAGCCATAACAATTCCCTGGCTATTTCTTCCCACACTATTTCCTTCCCTGGACCCCTGTCAAGCAGGGCGACTGACGTGATCCCCGGGGTGAATTTCCTTTCTCCCATCCAATCGTCAAGGTTCCTTTTGAAGAGGACCAAAGAGGCACTCTGCTTGACATGTATGGGCAATCTATTCCAGAGTCTGGGGAGTCTCTGGGTCAGGAACCTATCCCTCCAGCATGTTTTGTTTATTGTGATGACAAGGTTTAGATCCCTGGAGCGTGTGGCTCTGAGGGATTGGGATTTCTTTAAGTGTAGCATGTCCAACAGCTCTGGGTTTGACATGGCCTTGTATGTTAAGCAAAGATCGCCTCTGAGTAGACTATATGTGACAGAGTATAGCTGGAGTTTTTTAAGGCGGTCAGCGTAGGGCATCTGCTTTAGTCCTGTGATTCTTTTAGTGAGGTATTTCTGTGGCCTTTCCAGTTGTTGCAGATGTCTTGAGAGGTACATACCAAACGGGGCATTGTATTCTATAATGGGTCTAATGAGGGATGAGTACAGTGGGACAATGACCTCTTTTTTTCTGGATGAAAAGCCCTTAGTGATGAGGTGTGCCACATAGGAGTTCCTGACTGTTGTGGCAATGTGGTTATCGAAGGCGAGACCACTGTCCACCTGTGTTCCTAAGTCTCTTATCAAACTTTCGGTGTTTAGTGTACTGCCACCTATATGGTAATTCATGGATACATGTTTTATCCCAAAGGGGATAACTATACATTTCTTGGCATTGAGCTTGAGCCCAGGGCTCTGGCACCAAGCATCTGTTTCTGTAAAGCCCTTTTGTAGAGTATCCACATCATTTGGGGATTCAATAATGGCTCCCAGTTTGCAGTCATCTGCAAACTTTGTTATCCAGAGTCCCTTAGTGTTGGCCTGTACTTCAGAGAAGTAGATGCCAAACAAGAGCGGTCCCAGGACTGAACCCTGAGGTACTCCACTTGTCACTTGTCTGGAGCTGGATTTGGAGTTGGTTACTTTTACAGTGTGGGTTCTATCAGTAAGCCAGTTAGCAACCCATTGGGTGACGTAGGGATTAATGCCCAGCTTAGTAAGTTTATCTAGGATTCCAGAGTGGGGGATGGTGTCAAAGGCCTTGGCAAGGTCTAGATAGGCTGTGTGGACCACCTTACCCTTGTCCATGGCTCTGGAGACCGATTCAAAGAAGTCAATCAAGTTTAGGAGACATGATCGGCCCTTCACGAACGCAAACTGGGTGGGGTCCAGTGTTTGATGGTTGCCAATGTCTTTGTTTATAAGTTCCATGATAATACGCTCCATGGCCTTGCAGATAAGGCTTTGTCAGTCTTGTCTTTTTCAATAAACTAGGAATATGTTATTCCAGGGTCTATATTATGTGATCAAAGAAAATGTTCTTCGAATACATAATTGACACATATACAGCAAACGGCCATGTCCTCGAATTTTTCCGCGGGACAAAATTCAGTTGGCCATCATCGGCAATTACCCTTTTCTTCAATGTAGAGTGATCTTGGAGTTGGTATATTTAGTTGGGGGGGTGAATCCCCCACTTGATTAGTGTTTCAAGGTTGTTTTTTTTTATTTTACGGCCATGTGAATTTTTCCCAGAGGAAAAAATTCGAGGATGTGGCCATTCGCGGTTTACAGCGTTCGCTGTATATGTGTCGATTATTTGTTTGAAGAAGAGATTCTGCAATCACATAATATAGACCTGTTATTCCATGGTAGAATGTTTTAGGGTTATAACATCAGGCAATTTTTTGTTTGTTTCAAAAGTTTTGGCCATAGTTGAAGATCTTACATTGTTTTATATATATATATATATATATATATATATATATATATATATATATATACACACACACACACACACACACATAAAAGTATATAAGTTCTGTACATGTGTGATCTTACATTATTTTATATATATATATATATATATATATATATATATATATATATATATATATATACACACACACACATACATAAAAGTATATAAGTTCTGTACATGTGTGATTTCATTATACCATTTTTTTTCCTCCCTTATAAACGCCTAATTTCAAACGCATATCTATTAATATTAATGGATTGAATATTCCAGTAAAGACAAGAAGTCTGTGCAAATACTTGCAATTACATAAAGCTCATACATTATTTTTACAGGAAACACATTCAAAGATGTAAATAAACCTCCGTTAAAGAATTATTTGGTTTTATCAAGCTCTAGATTTCAAGCTAAAAGAAGAGGCGCCCTCATTTTATGGAAGAACTCACCAGTAATGCCTAAAGTAAAGGATATCGATGTTCATAAAAAAATGTATTATAAGCATTGCTACAACTGAGTGGAAAACAAAACTATATACATTGGGTTAACTTTTACTGGATTCCAGGGGTTGGAGCTTAAGATGGAAAAAATTACTTGGACATTACATCCTATTACATGAATGGTGAAGTCACAATGGCTGGTGATTTTAATTGTATTTTATCAGACAAAGATTCCACTGCAGACAGAAAGTTGAGAATAACATCTTCAGCCAAGCACTCAACAAATTTTGTAAAACTAATGATTTTAATGGATATATACGAACTAAGGAAAACAGGCTCACTTTAATTTATCCACTATTCATATAGATATGGAACACAAACACTGGTACAAATTTTGTCTCAAACAACCTGTTATCACATAGAGAAGTTTCAATAGTTTCAAGCCCATTATTGGACCATAATGCTATAATCTTTATTACTTTAAAAACGGACAACTTAATACATCACAGGAGATTACTAGCATAGATCATTAAAATTAAAGGACTCAAGGATTAGTATGTTAAAAAGATCAAAAATGTCCTAGAAATAAACATGAACAGTGAAGTATCTGACATTGTCCTTTGGGATTCACTAAAGGCTTACATAAATGGAAGAGTTATAAGCTGGTATATTAGTAAAACAAGAGAATGGGGCAAAGAATTGCATACATGACAGGCCAAAACAGACACACTAAAATTAAATCTAAAATGAAACATAGTCAGTCTGAACTTAAAAATGTAAAAACAAACCATGCTGAAATTCTAAATCAAAGTTTCACTAAACTTGGAAAAACAAACTTCAGTGATATTCCGTAAACCCTTTAAGCTTGCATAAACTTGCACTTAGATCAAAGAAAATGAATAATTCAAATCATATCAAAGAAATCATAACACAAATAAGAAAGAATAGATATTAAAGGTAGCCTTGAGAGTTTTAAAATATTTTATGAAAATATAAATACAAATAACCTAGGTAACGATGATATAGATGAAACCTTTTTAAGGGAAAATATAAATAATAAAATAAGTGAACAAATAAAAATCGATAAGCCATTCACTTTAACAGAAATAAAGGATCAAATAAAGTTAAAAATATAAGGCGCCAGGCTTAGATGGTCTTATACCAAAACTATAAAAAATACTAATAGATGATGCAGTTAAAATATTATATAAGGGCTACAGAGAAATAAAAACAAATGCTTAAGTCCCACCATCATGCAAATATTTCATTACATCACAGTGTTCATCATACAGGCTAATTTCACATTTAAATGTGGACTATACGATGCTCATATCCATTTTAGCTAAGTGAATTAATCTACTTATACCTAAAACAATTAATGATCAAACTAGGTTTATTTTAAATAGACAAGTACAGGATAATATAATAAGAATACATACATTAGACTATGCAAATAAAAATAAAACTTTCTATCATTAGTCTAAATTTAGATAAGGCTGTTGACTCAGTTAATTGGTTGTACTTGTTTAAAACGCTTATAATAATTTCTCACCTAAACTAATTTTTCTCAGTTATATAATAACTCTTGTGCTTATGTTAAAATAGATAATTTAATTTCTAATTCCTTTAAACTACAAAAAGAAACAAAACAAAGCTGTCCATCACCTGTACATTTTGCATTCGCTATAGAACCCTTTGCTACGAGTATTAGAACCAATAAGAAAAAAGCAGCAAGCGTATAAAAATGTTGGTTGCCTCTTCAATCACCGACCAGCATGTACATAAAATAATTTTATTGTGAGTGCTTTCGAAGGGATCTGTGTCCCAACTTCATCAGACAAAGATACAATTATACACACACACCTTATATATACCTTAGTGAAGTGTTAAATACTCCATTATTCAATTAATCATTATGCAGTACACTAAAAAAATCTATTTTAAAATGAAAGTGCATTAATAAATATTGTGCAAGCACTTTTAACATTTATGCACCAACAACCTGTTACTAATTCTATACTTATACCTAACTAGCCTAGATGAAAATTTTAAAATCCATACATTTATAAATTTAATAAATACTGTATATAAATATAAGTATGCATTTGTGTGCTCTTTATGAATAAATTAGTTATAAATACTTTAAACATATAAAAAATATATATAAAGAATGACATCAATATTGTTGAGCAATGCATAAATACTTAAAAACAAAATTGTTAAAATTATTAAAATGTTAATATTACAAGTACTACTAAGATACCCATGCATCATCTGCATAAAGCTTTAAGCTTTAGAATACTTTTAATTGAAACATGTTTGTTTAACCCAGGTAAAATGTATGCCGAAGTCCTAATCTGCCATAATAGTTCCTGTTCTTTCAATAATAGCTGCCATGGCCCCCCCTCTTGGGTCTGAATGAATTTGTTGCAACACTGTAAAAACAAACTTATGGGTTGGGTACTCCACCACATGCATTGCCAAGGCATTATTAATATCAGCCTTACTAATGCTATAATTATTTTCATATATTCTTTGTTTCAGCTTTCTTTCAGTTTTCCCTATATAATAAGAGGGACACAGGTCACAACATGCAACATAAACTATTCCTTTAGAGTCACAGTTATATCTACCATTAATGTTATACGTTCTATCCTTAATCTTCATGTCAGTACCTACTTTAATAAACTTACATTGTGGGCAGGCCCCGCATTTCCTCATACCCAGTGGTTCATGTTGTGTACAATTAACCACCTTATTATTACTGTTACTTTTTAACATACCTTTAAGGTTCAAACCTCTCTTGTAAGTGAACCCAGGTCTAATACCCAGTGTTCTGCAAATCATTTGATCCTCTAAAATGATTGCCCAATTCTTGACAAGAATTTCTTTAATTCTCATAAAATCTAAGGAGAAGGTGAACATAAAATTCAAATATTGACTCTCTATCCTTCTTAATGGCTCCTCACTCTGTGTCATTATGAACCAAAACATTAGTACTATTATTATAGACATTGCCTGAAAGAAGTGGCTTAAAATACCCTGACTCCCCCTCTTTACCTTCACCTCAAGCGTGATGTCACTCAACAGTCTATCAGGATAACCTCTTCTCAGAAACATGGATTTCAATTTTTCACATTCTTCATGAAAATCCATGTCATCTGAGACCATTCTTGCTGCCCTTACCAATTGGCCCTTAACAACGGCCTTCTTCTGGTGGTAAGGGTGATTGATTGATTAATACAAGAATGCATTGGAATAAGTAGGTTTTCTGTAAATAGAAGCCTTATATTGTCCCACAACCATATCTTTAGTTACCTTCACATCTAAATATGTAATGTAGTCTGTACCTACATTATTTGTGAATTCAAGGAAATCCGTCATAGCTGTGATGCTCATTACAAAATTTTGTATAAGTTCTGCCTCACCCTTCCATATAAGGCACATATCGTCCTGGTGTCTAGTGTACCATAGGACATTCTCCTGAAACATACTGTTATTAAATAAGTAGTTTTGTTACCAATGTGCCATAACACTATTGGCAAAGTTTGCACCACAGGGTGAACCCATTGCCACCCCAGTATTTTGTAAAAAGATTTCCTTGTTAAACATGAAGTAGTTATTTGATAAAACCAAATCAAGCAAAGTCTCAACCAAGTAAACCTTGTTATCTTCAGCCTTTTTGTAGAGTATAAACTCCCTTGTCCATGCTATCCCTGTGGTCTGCTGGATGACCGTATACAAATCTTTGACATCAATATTCAAAAAGATAAAGTTGTCACTGTATTCAAGTTTATTGATGCTTTCCAAAAAGCTCCAAGAATCCCGACAAATCTGTGGCTCATCACTAATCATAGGTTTCAAAATATTATCTATGAGTTTGGCACATGCATATGTTATGGAGACTCTTCATCCACAATAGGTCTAAATGGTGGATCCAAAAGACTTGTGTAACACTGGAGTGCCAAATATTGTCGGGGTTCTAGCAGCTGACATTGACAAATACTGAAACATAACTATGTCAATAAACCCTTCCAAAAACAGGTCATCCAGCACACCTTTAATTCTTTTATAAGCTGTGTTAACCTCATTAACACTAGTATGAGTGTATGCATCCGAACCAAGGTAATGACGCATCTTTCTTTCATATACCGTTTGGTCCATAAAAACGAAACCCCCTCCCATATCAGGTTTCATGACTCTAATATTACACTGGTTCAGCAACCCAATGAAATCCTTTTCTTCTTCACTAATGTTGGTAACACGGGTTTACCTCCTATCCCTCCCATCTGACAACCTTCTCAAATCAACTTCACACATTTCCTCAAACATGCTTAAAGTAGGCTGTAGTGGGGGATTAAAAACACTGGATACCCTTAAAGTGTTGGTTAAAGATGAATAAACTCCCATTAACACTGCTAAGTTTAGTTTACGCACATACAACTTAAGGTCAACAATGGTTTTAACAACAATGGCCCTTTGGTCTGGAACAAAAGATAGACCTTTAGCGAAAAAATCAACCATATTTTGTTCAATATTTAAAACAGTATAGTTGAAAATTTTAAAGTCTCCTTGTGAACTAAGGGTTAAATGAACATGTTTCAATTAAAAGTATTCTAAAGCTTAAAGCTTTATGCAGATGATGCATGGGTATCTTAGTAGTACTTGTAATATTAACATTTTAATAATTTTAACAATTTTGTTTTTAAGTATTTATGCATTGCTCAACAATATTGATGTCATTCTTTATATATATTTTTTTATATGCTTAAAGTATTTATAACTAATTTATTCATAAAGAGAACACACATGCATACTTATATTTATATACAGTATTTATTAAATTTATAAATGTATGGTTTTTAAAATTTTCATCTAGGCTAGTTAGATATAAGTATAGAATTAGTAACAGGTTGTTGGTGCACAAATGTTAAAAGTGCTTGCACAATATTTATTAATGCACTTTCATTTTAAAATACGGATTTTTTTAGTGTACTGCATAATAATCGATTAATTGAATAATGGATTATTTAACACTTCACTAAGGTATATATAAGGAGTGTTTGTATAATTGTATCTTTGTCTGATGAAGTTGGGACATATCCCTTCGAAAGCTCTCACAATAAAATTATTTTATCTACATGCTGGTTGGTGATTGAAGAGGCAACCAACATTTTTATACGCTTGCTGCTTTTTGAGCTTGGTCTGTGAATTTTGGCTGTGTTGTTTGTTCCTCATGGCAAGCAGAAATGAAGGCAGCTCAATCGCTATTTTCCCAGCAAAATAATGGTACTGTTGATCCTGTTACTAATTCCCCAAAAGCGAACGCTATTGGGAATTTAACCGCTTTGGTCAACGTCTTACTTGGGAAAGTTGAGGCTCTGTCCCAAAAGTTCGAATGTGCAAGTAGGACTCAGGAGAGCCTAACTCAAGTTTGGTGTTAGAATCTTCTAATTCAGTTACGAGTAACAGGCAGGAGGGACCGCAACCTGTTACACAACGGAAGTGTGAATGCAGCACAAGGGAAAGTGAATCGCGAGGTTTCACCCATGCACACCTCTGGGAATGTTACGAATAACCCACATCAGTTAGTAACTGACAGCAGCTTCCCTTCTATGGCTAGTTTCCTCAATGCTAAGGATTTTTTTTGCCAGTTCAGCAAATGACGAAGATGGGCAAGATTCCGATGCAACTGAGTAACAACTGTTTTGCTAAATAATTTTGATCAAAAACTAAGTGCCGTAAGCTACAACTGGAAGTAGCGTACTTCCATGAATGCATTTCAAAGAAGATTATCCCCCAAGGGGTTACGACAGTGGAGTTCTTCCTTTCATCATGAACTTTTAGCCTTGTTTGATAAACAGGGCTTAGATTTCTTACACGCTTTAATTAATTTTTATAATGGTGAAATTATTAATCTTAAAATCAGAACTTGAGATTATGGAACACGCTATTTATAGGGATCCTGATTTTGGCAAATATAAATATGATTATGCTAGAATGTATACCAGTATTAATGCTACAATGAACAAACTATTGGTCAACAAGAAAAAGAAAATTGACAGAGACCTTTTTGAATATGCTCATAATAAAGCATACCCCCCACCCGCATGGTTTCACATATAATTGCACCTCAAGGCTCTTTTAGTAACAGGCCTGATACTGTACCCAATGATGATCATCTAAGGGCTAATGTTGAGAACATTCACATCACCTGTACGTTGTAGTGAGAGGATTAGAAACAACGCCCGTCAACAGAGCGTTAATCAGGCAGGAGCCAATGATCGGGATTGTAATGACTATGATAATAGTCAGGGTTTTCAAATGGACAGTGGCCCAAGGCACAGCAACCGGAACAACCAAAGGAACCAGGGTCAGAGGGGGAACCGCAGGAACAGGAGAAGGAGATGACTGTGCTAGAACTTGGAGGTCCACATATCTTACTTAGTTCACAAGGAGACTTTAAAATTTTCAACTATGCTGTTTTAAATATTGAACAAAATATGGTTGATTTTTTCGCTAAAGGTCTATCTTTTGTTCCAGACCAAAGGGCCAATGTTGTTAAAACCATTGTTGACCTTAAGTTGTATGTGCGTAAACTAAACTTAGCAGTATTAATGGGAGTCCATTCATCTTTAACCAACACTTTAAGGGTATCCAGTGTTTTTAATCCCCCACTACAGCCTACTTTAAGCATGTTTGAGAAAATGTGTGAAGTTGATTTGAGAAGGTTGTCAGCTGGGAGGGATAGGAGGCAAACTCATGTTACTAATATTAGTGAAGAAAAGGATTTCATTGGGTTGCTGAACCAGTGTAATATTAGAGTCATGAAACCTGATAAGGGAGGGGGTTTAGTTTTTATGGACCAAACAGTATATGAAAGAAAGATGAGTCATTACCTTGGTTCGGATGCATACACTCATGCTAGTTTTAATGAGGTTAACACAGCTTATAAAAGAATTAAAGGTGTGTTGGATGACCTGTTTTTGGAAGGGTCCATAGACATAGATATGTTTCAGTACTTGTCAATGTCAGCTCCTAGAATCCTGACAATATATGGCACTAAAAAAGTTACATAAAGGTCTTTTGGATCCACCTATTGTGGATGGAAGAGGCTCCATAACATACGCATGTACCAAACTCATAGATAATATTTTGAAACCTATGATTAGTGATGAGCCACAGATTTGTCGAGATTCTTGGAGCTTTTTGGAAAGCATCAATAAACTTGAATACAGTGACAACTTTATATTTTTGACTATTGATGTCAAAGATTTGTATACGGTCATCTGCAGACCACGGGGATAGCATGGACAAGGGAGTTTATGCTCTACAAAAAGGCTGAAGATAAGATTTACTTGGTTGAGACTTTGCTTGATTTGGTTTTATCAAATAACTATATCATGTTTAACAAGGAAATCTTTTTACAAAATACTGGGGTGGCAATGGGTTCACCCTGTTGTGCAAGCTTTGCCAATAGTGTTATGGCACATCGGGAACGAAACTACTTATTTAATAACAGTATGTTTCAGGAGAACGTCCTATGGCACACTAGATACCAGGACGATATGCGCCTTATATGGAAGGGTGAGGCAGAACTTATACAAAATTTTATAATGAGCATCACAGCTATGACGGATTTCCTTGAATTCACATATAATGTAGGTACAGACTACATTACATATTTAGATGTGAAGGTAACTAAAGATATGGTTATGGGACAATATAAGGCTTCTATTTACAGAAAACCTACTTATTCCAATGCATTCTTGCATTATTCAAGCAATCACCCTTACCACCAGAAGAAGGCAGTTGTTAAGGGCCAATTGGTAAGGGCAGCAAGAATGGCCTCAGATGACATGGATTTTCATGAAGAATGTGAACAATTGAAATCCATGTTTCTGAGAAGACGTTATCCTGATAGACTCTTGACTGAAGTCACCCTTGAGGTGAAGGTAAAGAGGGAGTCAGGGTATTTTAAGCCACTTCTTTCAGGCAATGTCTAAAATAATAGTACTAATGTTTTGGTTCATAATGAGTGAGGAGCCATTAAGAAGGATAGTGTCAATATTTGAATTTTATGTTCACCTTCTCCTTAGATTTTATGAGAATTAAAGAAATTCTTGTCAAGAATTGGGCAATCATTTTAGAGGATCAAATGATTTGCAGAACATTGGGTATTAGACCTGCGTTCACTTACAGGAGAGGTTTGAACCTTAAAGGTATGTTAAAAAGTAACAGTAATAATAAGGTGGTTAAATGTACACAACATGAACCATTGGGTATGAGGAAATGCAGGGCCTGCCCACAATGTAAGTTTATTAAAGTAGGTACTGACATGAAGATTAAGGATAGAACGTATAACATTAATGGTAGATATAACTGTGACTCTAAAGGAGTAGTTTATATGCTGCATGTCGTGACCTATGTTCTTATTATTATATAGGGAAAACTGAACGAAAGCTGGAACAAAGAATACATGAACATAAATATAGCATTGGTAGGGCTGATATTAATAATGCCTTGGCAAGGCATGTGGTGGAGTACCCAACCCATAAGTTTGTTTTTACAGTGTTGCAACAAATTCGTTCAGACCCAAAAGGGGGGCCGTGGCAGCTATTATTGAAAGAACAGGAACTATTATGGCAGATTAGGACTTCGGCATACATTTTACCTGGGTTAAACGAACATGTTTCAATTAAAAGTATTCTAAAGCTTAAGGCTTTATGCAGATGATGCATGGGTATCTTAGTAGTACTTGTAATATTAACATTTTAATAATTTTAACAATTTTGTTTTAAAGTATTTATGCACTGCTCAACAATATTGATGTCATTCTTTATATATATTTTTTATATATTTAAAGTATTTATAACCGATTTATTCATAAAGAGCACACACTTGCATACTTATATTTATATACAGTATGTATTAAATTTATAAATGTATGGTTTTTAAAATTTTAATCTAGGCTAGTTAGATATAAGTATAGAATTAGTAATAGGTTGTTGGTGCATAAATGTTAAAAGTGCTTGCACAATATTTATTAATGCACTTTCATTTTAAAATACAGATTTTTTAGTGTACTGCATAATGATTGATTAATTGAATAATGGATTATTTAACACTTCACTAAGGTATATATAAGGTGTGCTTGTATAATTGTATCTGTCTGATGAAGTTGGAACACAGATCCCTTCGAAAGCGCTCACAATAAAATTATTTTATGTACATGCTGATCGGTGATTGAAGGGGCAACCAACATTTTTATACGCTTGCTGCTTTTTGTTTTTTGAGCTTGGTCTGTGAATTTTGGCTGTGTGATTAGACCCAATAAGATCATTCATGGTATCAAAATAAAAAGACGTTGAACTAAATTTTCAACTCTTTGCTGAAGATATTTTTACCAACAATAGGAAGTATAGAAAATTCATTAGAACATATAATTAGTTCTGAGTCAGTTTGAAGAAATCTTGAACTTAAAGATTTAATCATGTTAAAACAAGTACATTATTAATAACAAATTAAAAAATTATACAAAAATATTGTAACTTGAATTGGAATAGCAATCAAATGAAATTCCTTGGTATAACCATTATGTCCACTAGTAAAGAAATGATACAAACTTTCAACAGGTTGTTCATACAACTAAGTTTAGTCAGAAGTTGGAACAAATTCTTCTTTACCATGGAAGAATGATTAATGCTCATTAAGATGGTAATTCTCCCCAAAATATTGTTTGCCTTACACAATCTTTATTACTATCTTCACGAAAAAAATTAAAGATAAATATTCTACTTTTGGCATATTAATAATCCAAGAGTTTCCTTTGACTGGCACAATAAAGGTTGGGATAATGGCAGAATAGGATTCTCTGACATTCAATTGTATGCTACTTCAATAACCATACAAGTCATATAATTGTGGATAGAATCATCTTATGATTCAGAATGGAAACAAACGCATCATGAAATATTATTAGCAAATAATAAATATATCACAAGCAGTCACACTGAAATATTCCCAACAGTTTTATCTGGTTATTGAAATATTTTTGCATGAACAGAATGACACCTTCTCAAATTCCCTATTTAAATAACAATTTCCTCTTTCCAAAAGTTCACAATTCTCACTATTGCATTAAAGATTTAATATTTTCTATGTTCCCAATTGCTTATACAAATGACTGCTTAGAAAAATCATAACTTCAATAAAATGCTAGTATTGAAATAAAGTAACAATTTATTGGCACCAATTCTTAAATGGTACTGATATATACATTGTTGAAAATTCAAGATCAAAATACAATCAAGATTCTGAGAACTGGTTCATTTTACAAATATTTAGAGACATTGTGAATACAGAGATAAATATAGTATTTAACCTAGATAAGAAATCGTTCCCCAAATTATTGGAATTCTTAACATCAATAATAATGCAATGAAAAATAATTCAGATTAGTCACAAATTTATAAAATTCTTAAGTTAGATTTCACATATTTAGGCAATTCCTATTAGAACTACTACTCACAAAATTAAGACTTGGTTGAAGAACACAAGAAAATAATCTCAAAATCCACAAATAAAAACCACATCTTCATTATACTGGATCATTTTCACTTTGAAATTCTTACACAAAGCTTTTGTCACGCCTGACAAAATTACAATTATGTATAAATCAAACAGAATTAAACAAGAGAGATGTAATTCTGAAATAAAATAGCCAATTGGATGCATATGATATATGAATGTGAAATCATCTCCCCTTTTTGGAAAGAAATTTATAATTTCACTCAAGCTTTATGGTCACACAGATGTAATATTTCTCAACCTTTAGTTTTAATTAATGATCCATTTCATGAGATAATTCCAAAAACCCAAGTGTTTCTGCTTTGGTCTATTCTTGCTACAGCCAGAAAAGCAATTACTAAAAATTGAAAAGTAAAGTTACCCCCCCCAGTGTTGAATTTATTAGTATGGCAAAAATTGTTAGCAGTAATGAACTGCATACTATAAAGATAAGAAATTATAATATTGCACATTCATATAAATCTTCTTGCCTGAAAAATACTGTCATTGATATGTATAACTGATGCAGTGATCAGGTGTAGACCTATATAAATAGTTTGTTTTAAAGTTGATCTATTGTTTTAAAACCAAAAACAAAAATTAAAGAAAGAAAGAAGAGAAGAGAAGAAATTACTGCTTTTGCTAACAGGACAAAATGGAAGTGTGCAAATAGAAGACAAACATTACAAACACTAACTACAGTAAGATGGTTGAATAATGAAGAATTACAGAGGGGAATGAAGAATTGAATACAGGTGAAGAACAGTAATAAAAGTGGGCAAAGAGGTCTAGCAATGGGGGATAATCACAGAAATAATGAAATGAGACATTCATCTGATACACTTGGGGAAATAATTAGAAGCAACTGCAGATGGCCTTAAGTTAAAAGTTGAATGATATTAAAGAACAGTCCTCTCACCTGTTCTTCATGCTCCTATACACGGTCTTATCACTAAGTATACCTCTTTAGTTGTTAGCTTCACTGGCTGCCAAATGTTTTAGTTTGCTTGCTATATTTCCAGTATGTTGCACTAACACTTTTGAGGATCGGTCTAAGACACATAACAGTTGAGAAAATACAAAATTAAATGCTTTCTTCACTCCCTACAAAGGGATTAAAGATCAGTTTGTATGTATGTCATTACTGGGCAGACATGGATTGGGACAGATGAACATCAGAAAAGGTGATGGAGAACTTAGGAAGATTCTGAAAGTTAAACCACAATATCCAGATAAACCAGAGAAAAATAGCGGCAACCCTTTACGGCCTCTCACTGAAAACTATGTCTAACAGATATTAACAGTGGATGAATTGCTTAAGCATAAAGCCCCCATGAGCTTTTTCTTTTACATTGCTCTACACAAAACACTCTGAACTCTGACTGAAGACAATCAGAAAAAGTTAATCATATAAAAAAAAAAAAAAAAAAAAACAAATAATATGCATGACATCTAGAAACTCCTAGGAAGAGAAGAGCATATGTTAAGATGTGCATGCTTAAAGCCTCTAATCCTTGTGATTTACATTTTTAGTAAATCTGGCAAGTCCGTTAAGTAGTAGATGTATACAAAGAGGCATATAACTTGTTTTCCTTGAGAAATGTGCTTACTCAAAGCTAAACTGACTTGTTTTAGTCTGGCAAAGCTCTATATTTAACCCGCACAGTGCCATCTTACTACTGCACACATCTGCCTCAACCTTTGGGTATAGCGGATCTGACTAAATATGAGAACGGCAACATTCAGACCCCTTGGATCACAGGCTCTTACTCTCCCATAATTCTTCTCTGCCTTAATTCCTCCGAATTTTCCTGGCTATACAGTAATACTACCTATATCACCCCAACAAAACTAAAAGGGTCTGAAAGGACTGTATAGCAGTCAAATAAGACAAGGCACCAGATAGGGCTGGTATGGTCAAATCAAGGGCCCTAGGCAATGACAATTTGGAAGGGGATGAACGGAAAGAAAGTTTAGATAGATGGAAGAAGACAAGAGATCTAACATTATGTTTAATACATAACTTTTGCATCCAGTGTTGTCTTTTCCATCTGGCTCAACTGGTGGGATAGAATCCCCACTACAAAAAACCTGGGAAGGAATCATGGAGGGGTATTCAGGAGAATGGTGGAGCTAAATGATGCCCAGGACTAAGACTGCAAGTTGAGCTTGTAGTGGGAAATGAACATACACACTGGGAACCATGTGGCCCACAGCATAGATATCAATTGGAACTCTAGAAAAGAAAGATGTGAGGTTGTGACAGCTCTTACAGAGGAAGCTTTAGTTTTGTGAGGTACAGACAATCCTTTGGCTTTGTACAAAAATGTAAAATAATCAGATTATCAACCTGGACTATGTGACCTTGGAAATGCTATCTCCTAATTTAATCTTGGAAAAACAGAGGAAATGTTGGTCATATTTTCTGATATTACTGGTAAGGTGCAAGAAAAATTGTAATTGACAATGAACATCCAGTAAATGTAAATTACATTTCTCCTCTATTTGAGAAATTAATAAAGAATATTGGCAAGTTAATAGTCCAATTCGGGGAAGAGTCCGAAGCAACCCTGGTGAGAAAATTTTAGTTGGTTCAAAGAAAAACCCAATCTTTGTGGACCGCCAAATATAGAGGCTTGCATCAAAGGGACTGAAGTTCTAAAATCCTCCTACTGAGGTAAAGTACAGTTGTGTACACTTACCATAAATGTCGATTTCCGAGTGTATTCACTGCTGCAGTCATCAATCTTGGGTTGTCTTGCCAGGTGTAGCCTTCAGTCGGCCCGAATACCAGAGGCTTAGTATATCTGCATCAGTTGCTGACGCTCCAGGACTGACGCCAGGTCGTCAGTGATATAAAATCAGGCAGCCGATGCTATTACATCAGTTTTTCTTGCCCCAAATGTCAGGAGCCCCCAAATAGGGAGCTAGTTTATGGTGGAAGAACACCACCAGTAGAAAGTAAATACCAAAATTTCCCTGTAAGGAGTCAGGAAGAGGGATAGAGACAAAGAGAGAAGGGGGATGGAGGGTGGGAAACCAGGACTGCTACAGTGAAGACACTATCGACATTTATGGTAAGGGTACACAACTGTACTATATGTTCTTCGTGTTTCACTATTGCAGTCATCACACTTGGGTTGATTCCCGAAGAAGAGTGGAGGCAGTCAAGAAGACTGGGGGCTGGCTAGGATGCCCTGCAAGACTGCGGTTGCAAAGCCTGCCCTGGATATGGAGACTATAGGTGGTAATGCTTGGTGAAGGTATGAGAAGAAGTCCATGTTGCAGCCTCCAGGATGTCCCTGGCAGGGACCCCTCTGAGAAAAGCTGCAGAGGTGGAGGTTGTCCTGGTAGAATGTGTTCTGACCCCTTTAGGGGGTGGTTTCCCATGGTGTTTGTAGCAGAAATGGATGCAGTGTGCTATCCATTTGGAGACTGATTGTTTTGATATGGCTTTGCCCTCTGCCCCTGCTGCAAAGCTGACTAGCAATTGGTCAGTTTTCCTAAAAGATTTAGTCCTAGCCAGGTAGAATCTGAGCCATCTGTGCACATCTAGTGAATGTAGAATCCTTTCCCCCTTGTTTTGTGGGTTAGGGAAAAAGGTGGGCAAATGAATTGACTGGTTGAGAGCCACATTGGACATCACTTCAGGCAAGAAAGTTGGGTTAGTCCCGAGGGAGACCCTGTCAGCATGGAAAATGATGAAGGGCTCTAGAGCCATGAGCTTGCAGCTCTGAAACTCTTCTAGCTTAAGTGATGGCCAGAAGCAAGGCTTCCGAGAGAGGAATTTTAACTCTGCTGAAGCTACAGGCTCAAAGAGGGGTACTGTGAGCTTTTTCAACACAAAGTTAAGGTCCCAAGCTGGGGAAGGAACTCTTCTGGGTGGCCTTTGTTAGCCCCTCTTAGGAACTGTTTGATGAGAGGGTGAGAGAAGAGAGGTGGCTCTGTGCTGTAATGAGCAGAGATGGCAGGGGCATGAATTTTAATAGAAGAGAAGGAAACGCCCTTGTGTAGCAGATCTGCTAGGTAATCCAGGATGAGTGGCAGCAAGGGCTGTGCTGTTTCAGCTCCTTTAGCCTGGATCCTGGTGTAATAGCTTTTCCACTTGTCAGCATAGGTTGTTCTAGTGCTGGGGCATCTGGCATCGCATATAACATCCAGGATTTGTTTGCTTAGGTTGGTAGCTGGAGGAGAGGTCTGGGAATAAGCCAGGCTGCCAGGTTCAGGGTCTGCAATTGTCGATGCATGAATTCTCCATTCTTCTGGGTCAGGAGTGTTGGGATCTGAGATAGGTGTCATGGTGGCAGGGGAGATGGGCTATGCAGCAGTGGGTACCAGTGCTGGCACTGCCAGTCTGGGACAATCAAGATTGCCCTTGGTTTTTCCTCCTTTATTTTGAGCAGTACCCTTGAAATTAGAGGTGGGGGGTGCATAGATTGAGAGGTTTACCCATTGGAAGGATACAGCATCTACTTTCCAGGCCTTGCTGTGAGGGTCCCTGGTGCAGAATTTGCTGAGCTGGTAAATGTTGTGGGAGGGAGAGAGGTCCACCTTCGGGGTGCCCCATTTCTGGGTTACAAGGTTGGAGGTTCTGTGGTCTAGCTGCCACTCATGTGGGTCTAGCTGGTTTCTGCTTAAGTTGTCTGACAGTGAGTTTTGGGAGCCTGGCAGGAATTGTGCTAGCAGGTGAATTTGCATGGCTGAAGCCGTGTGCCAAAGGGCCATGGTGAGCTTGCAGAGAGGATAAGTGCGAGTTCCTCACTGCTTGTTGATATACCAAATCACTGTGGTGTTGTCCGTTTTGATCACTAGAGGCCCTGGGGAGAGTAGCGGTCTGAAAGCTGTCAGAGCGTGCTGAACAGCTAGCAACTCTTCTTGGTTGATGTGCAGATGTATTTGATTTTGGCTACAATGGCCCTGAATGCACCTGCCGTCCAGGTGTGCACCCCAGGCATAATCTGATGCATTTGTAGTTAGGGTCTGGGCAGAGTGGGATTGTGAGGAGTGAAGACCCTTGTGGTTGCATGCTGCTGCCGACCAAAGAAAATCTTTACTTAGGGTATTACAGGTATGATAGTTTCCAGGTCCGGAGATTGTTGACACCAAAGGCTTTTTAGTTACCATTGTAGTAAGGTGGTCCACACAGCCTATCTAGACCTTGCCAAGGCCTTTGACACCATCCCCCATTCTGGAATCATAGATAAACTTACTAAGTTTGGTATAAATCCCTATGTCACCCAATGGGTTGCTAAATGGCTTACTGATAGAACCCACACTGTAAAAGTAGCCGACTCCAAATCCAGCTCCAGACAAGTGACAAGTGGAGTACCTCAGGGTTCAGTCCTGGGGCCAGTCTTGTTTGGCATCTACTTCTCTGAAGTACAGGCCAACACTAAGGGACTCTGGCTAACAAAGTTTGCAGATGACTGCAAACTGGGAGCCATTATTGAATCCACAAATGATGTGGATACTCTACAAAAGGGCCTTACAGAAACAGATGCTTGGTGCCAGAGCCATGGGCTCAAGCTCAATGCCAAGAAATGCATTGTTATCCCCTTTGGGAAAAAACATGTATCCATGAATTACCATATAGGTGGCAGTACACTAAACACAGAAAGTGTGATGAGACTTAGGGACACAGGTGGACAGTGGTCTCACCTTCGATAACCACATCGCCACAACAGTCAGGAAATCCTTCTATGTGGCACACCTCATCACGAAGGGCTTTTCATCCAGAGAAAAGGAGGTCATTGTCCCACTGTACTCATCCCTCATTAGACCCATTATAGAATACAATGCCCCATTTGGTATGTACCTCTCAAGACATCTGCAACAACTGGAAAGGCCTCAGAAATACCTCACTAAAAGAATCACAGGCCTAAAGCAGATGCCCTCGCTGACCGCCTTAAAAACTCCAGCTATACTCTGGCATATCGTCTACTCAGAGGCGATCTCTGCTTAACATACAAGGCCATGTCAAACCCAGAGCTGTTGGACATGCTACACTTAAAGAAATCCCAATCCCTCAGAGCTACACGCTCCAGGGATCTAAACCATGTCATCACAATAAACAAAACATGCTGGAGGGATAGGTTCCTGACCCAGAGACTCCCCAGACTCTGGAATAGATTGCCCATACATGTCAAGCAGAGTGTCTCTTTGGACCTCTTCAAGAGGAACCTTGACGTTTGGATGGGAAAAAAAGGAAATTCACCCCAGGGATCACGTCAGTCGCCCTGCTAGACAGGGGTCCAGGAAAGTAAATAATGTGGGAAGAAATAGCCAGGGAATTGTTCTGGCTAGGCTTGTATAGGCCCTAGGGCTGATAGCCTAGTACCAACCTATGAACCTATATGCAGTCTGGCATATGGAATGAGTAGAATTGCAGGATGCCATTAACACTAGAGCTTGCAGGATTTTTCCTTGCAGATAACTGGGTTCTGGTGGCTAGTTGAGAGAAGTAGCCTGTCAGGTAGGCTTGTTTTTCTGGAGTAATGAATGCCATCTGGGAGGCTATGTCCGGGGCTTGCTCCCAGGAATACAATTTTTTGAGTGGAGACTAGTTTGGATTTCTTTTCATTTATAGTATACCCCGGGGAGGTCAGTAGGTCCTTTACAAAAGTCATGTGCTGTAACAGCTTTTTCTGACCGTCTGTCTGAATCAGGCAGTTTAAGTAGGGTGTGACACACAATCCCAGCAAACCTCCAAAGGTCCTCACCAAACAAGCAGTAAAGCAGGAACAAGTCAGGAAACACAGGAATGAAGACCACCACGATAATGCAGCCAAAACGTAGAAACTTCTTTATTTGTATAAGAACAGATGAGCGCTTTCACGTACTAAAACAGTACGCTTCTTCAGATCTAGTTTACTTGTGTCTATGATAAAGCTTATATAGTACTGCTCATTAAATTTAATTACAAGGCTCATTAGATGCCGAAACAATTATCATCCTAATCAACATTTCAGGAGATGTTCTAACATAAAGAGACAGTATCTTAAAGTAGTAGCGGTTTGCTAGAACTAGACAAACAAGTACTAAAGAAACACATAAAGAACACACAAAGCACTTTCACATATTCTAAAATAAAATAAAATAAGATAAAAACATTTAATCTGTATATCTAATAACACCCACACTGAAAAAAGAGAACTTCTGATATTAACTATACTCGATACTAAAATTCATATGAGCATATTGCTGTATAAAAGACATTTTAACTTAGCTACTTTTAAAATATATATATAAAGATGCTTGTTAAAATATATGTATATAATGCATTAATACAGAATATATATAAACATATGTAAAGATAAATATATACAAAAATAAAAATAAAAATAACAAACAACCAGCTTCCATTACTTATTATATGTATTATATGGGCTGTATATATATAGTCATTGTAAAATATTCTTTATACATTTGATCAATATGTATTATTTATTAAACCTTATGGAGTTCATATTCTAACTAAAAGCTGTATATTAAATATATCTCTATTAGTGCCTGTCTCTCTCTCATTCCCATAAAACATATAGTTCTTGAAAATTATTAAACTCAATGTATGCCTATCTGAAGTTGGATGTATATGAAGAAAGAGTGCATTAAATTCATTAAAACCTATTTAAAAACTAGCAAATATATAAAAAGGCTTTTAGTCATAATAAATATAGCATATAATATATAATAAATAGTATAAATAAATAAATAAATAATGTATGACAAATATGTTGATAGTATTAGTGAATACTGAAAATGTCAATCAAAAGAAATCCATAAGCATATCTATATGAGTAAATCATACAAGTGAAGTATGTTGTGTATAAAATATCATAATCTAGGTCATGTCTAGGCATGGAACACCTTTAAAACAGATGTTTACTTATTAATCATACCGTATATATTTATTTAAAGTGGTCCTTAATTATATCTTAAGACCAAGTCAACCAATATACATAGGAAAATGTATAAAGAGAAAAATATATAAAAGTAAAAAATAATAATATAACTTCATAATCTCCATGAGTGTATATGAAGATATATATTACTTTAAACTTCTCTTTTTAAGGACTGACCTTACACTGATATACTGGTTTATACCTGGGGTGTAGTGTGCTTTAAACTTCAGAATCCATTGCAGCTCTATGCTTTCTAATTCATTGAAAGCGTCACCTTTCCTATTACTTGGACTTACTAGTTGTAGTGCTCTGAATCTAAACTCATGCCCAGGATTGTTAATTACATGTTTAGTTAGGGCATTCTTTAAATCTTTTTTCTTTATGTCATATGTATGATTATACATGCGTTCCTTAAGGGATCTAGTCGTCATCCCAATATAGAGCCTTACAAAATAGACAATTAGCTAGATATATCAGGTAGGCACTACTACAATCTGATCTAAAATTGGGTCTAAAGGTATAATTTAAATATGGATGAACAAACTCTATATCTTCTGAAATATATCTGCACATATTACACTTTTTACATGGATATGTACCTATCTCATTTATTCTAGTAAGGTCACCTTTTATATTTAACTGTATCTTAATTTGTGTTTCTTCAGTCACTGGACTTTGTTTTTCTAGACATAACAACCTTTTAAGATTTTTACTGTTAGTATATAAAAAACGTGGTTTGACTCCCACTACTGCCTTAATTTCTTCATTAGTGAGTAAAATACTCCAGTTCTTCCTTATTATACTGGTAGTATTCCTAATGTCACTAGTGTATCTAGTTTGAAAGGGAATTATCTCATTGTTTAACTCTGGTCTAATATATGCCTGATAAAGCTCATTGCTATTTTTCAAGGGGGTGGTATTAGATCCTGATGAAAAAAGCTCCTCTTGAGTCATTACTTTGTCATAGTGTCTCTCTATGAACATGTTATTTAATTTCGTAATCTGTTGTATTCTATCTTCTGAGTTCTTGCATAATCTATTAACTCTTGTGTATTGGCCCTTAACAATGTTGCGAAATATATGCCTAGGATGCATGCTGCTATACTCCAATAGTGTGTTTTTCCAACAGGTTTTTCTGTAGATGGTGTGACTTAGCTTTCCTTTGTCATCCTTGGTAATGGTAATATCTAGAAAATTAATTTTAGTTCTAGAGTGTTCAATAGTGAATCTGAAAAAAGATGTTGTAGTTTCTAGGTATTCTACTAAATCTAAAAATTCTTGTAAAGAACCATTCCAAAAAATTATTATATCATCTACGAATCTTTTATATAGCAGCATTTTATCAAACTTGGCATGATTAAATAAATGCATACATTCCCAGTAGTATACCACAAGGTTTTAGAAGTATTTGCACAGGGAGTGCCCATAGCCACTCCCCATTGTTGCAAAAACAATTTCTTATCATATAGAAATACATTATTATTCAGTATAAGGTCTAATATTGCATTCAATAGAATTCTTTCATTATTACTGAACATGTCTGTATTATGTAAAATGTATCTAATGGCTTCTGAGCCATAGCTATTCGGAATAGATGTAAACAGATTCCTCATATCCATAGTAATTAATAGACTATCTTTAGGAATGCCTTCTTTCATATTAGATAGAACATCTAATAATTGATATGTATCTTTCAGAATGCTGTTTATCTTATCAATAATAGGTCTTAGTTTCTTTTCTATATAGACCGACATGGTTTCCGTAACCCACCCATCCCCTACAACTATGGGTCGTAGTGGTGGTGGTAGTATCCCTTTGTGTACTTTTGGCAGCCCTTTTATATATGGTATTTTAGGTTGTTCTATTAAGAAATACTGATACAACTCTTGGTCTATCTGCCTGCACATAAGGAAATCGTATAATTCCTGATGTACTGAAAAGATAACTGTAGTTAGATCATTTGAATTAATCTCCTTATAAGTGTTGGTTTCTCTAAGCATATTCAGCATCAATGTATTATACATATCAAAGTCCAGGATAACTATTCCACCCCCTTTATCGGCAGGCTTTATAATTATTTCTTTATCTTGTCGAAGTGTATATAATGATTCCCATTCTAAATGTGACAGGTTAACATATAAACCTCTTTTTTTCTTATTATTAAAATATTGATAGAAATCAGATTCACAAGCTTTAATAAAACATTCTGTGGTTGGTGTTTGTACTGGTGTGAATACACTCTTTCTCTTGAAATTATTATTATTAACATAACCAGCTTCATTACATTGTTCTTTGTTTTTAAACATACATTTTAAGTTGATTTTCTGGGACAAACAGGCGCAAATCAGTTAGTATTTCGCTTATATTGCTCACCTGAGCAGGAATAAAGGATAAACCTTTATTTAAAAGTTCGTGGTCAGTCTCAGTTAGTGTTCTTTGTGATAGGTTAAACACTAAGTCCTCTGTTCCCTTCTTCGATTCCTGTTGCTTGGAGCCATTTCTTCTCCCGAAAGTTTCCTCTTGGTGCGGCCTCTGCTCCTCGATCTGCTTTGGAAATTCTGCCGAAATTTCAGCGGAAGGGGTAAAAAACTTTCCAAGTTCCCCTGTTTGATTTTGGGTTTGGCACCTTGTGCATTCACTTCCTGTTGCACAAACGCTTGTTGATTGCATGGGGGAGTGTCCCTTACTGTGTCCCTTACCTATATGCAGTCTGGCATATGGAATGAGTAGAATTGCAGGATGCCATTAACACTAGAGCTTGCAGGATTTTTCCTTGCAGATAACTGGGTTCTGGTGGCTAGTTGAGAGAAGTAGCCTGTCAGGTAGGCTTGTTTTTCTGGAGTAATGAATGCCATCTGGGAGGCTATGTCCGGGGCTTGCTCCCAGGAATACAATTATTTGAGTGGAGACTAGTTTGGATTTCTTTTCATTTATAGTATACCCCGGGGAGGTCAGTAGGTCCTTTACAAAAGTCATGTGCTGTTAACAGCTTTTCCTGACCGTCTGTCTGCATCAGGCAGTTTAAGTAGGGGTAAATTTGAACATTCCTTTGTCTGCAAAAAGCAATGGCTGGAGCCAGGCTTTTTATGAAAACTCTGGGAGCAGTGGAAAAGCCAAAGGGAAGCCCAGAGAACAAAGTTCCTGCCCTGAAACGTAGATATTTCCTGCAAGAATCCCTGATTGCGATGTGTAGCTAGGCCTCTTTTAGGTTTAGGGTGGCTAAACAAGCATCCTTCAAAAGCATAGGAAGAAGCTGCTGGAGGGTGAGCATTTTTAATTTTGGTATTACCAGGAAAGTGTTTGGAATTGATAGATTGAGGATTGGGCACCAGGTACCCTCTTTTCTGGGTACCAGGAAAAGTCTGGAATAGAAACCTTGGCCTATCTGGTTTGCAGGAACAGGCTATATTTATTGCCCTCATGGAGAGCAGGGAATTTTCTTGTTTTGTGGCCTCTGCCCACTGGTTTGGAGGATGATCTGGGAACCCTTTTGGAGTTGGCAGAGTGTGGAAGTAAAATTTGTATCCCTGGGACACTATGTTGAAAACCCATCTGTCGTTGGTAATAGAGGGCCAGTTCTTTGCATAGGAGGAGAGTTTTCCTCCTAGGTGTACAAGCAGGTGGGCAGAGGTAAGGGATGGAGGTGTAAAGTCATTGTGAGTTCTTTCCATAAGGGGGTGGCTAGCACTCCTTGTGTTTGAAGTGGAGGAACTCCATTGCTCAGATTCTCTGCATTTCCTGAGGCTGATGTCTGGGGGAGGGCTTCCCCTAGGTCTTGTTTGAGCTGGCCTGGAGGGGACCAGAAAGGACCAGTGTTTAGAGGGGCAATGCCTACTGAACCTCAGAGGCTGGACCTGTAGGAAGTCTGTCTGCATAGATTCAGCTTTTTCTTCCATCTTTTTTAAGACCTCTTCTGCCTTGGTGCCAAACAAATCATCTTTGTTCAATGGTGCGTCCAATAGTTTTGATTTGACATGGTCTGGCAAGGTCTATTCCTTAAGCCAAGCATGCCTTCTAAGTACAGAACCTGTGACTGCTGCCCTGCAAGATGCTTCTAGGGCGTCAAAGCCACATTGCAAAGTGCGTTTAGTAACTTGGCTTGCAGAATGCATAAGCGCCTGTATTTCTTTTGCACAAGCAGGAAAGGTAAATATTTTTTGTTTAAGGAGTTCCATAGTATGCTGCCGGTATTTCAGCATGTGGAACTGACAATTTAGTGCTCTAATGGCAAGAGTTGCAGAGGTGTATACCTTTTTACCCCATCTATCTAAAGCTCAGGAATCCCTGTCCGAGGGGGGTGGGATTCTCAGCTGTGGTTGCTTTTATTCCTTTAGGTCCTTGGGAGATTACCTCTGGGTCAGCAGTAGGATTTTTGAAAATAATTTTATGAAAGTCAGGGGAGCAGGAGGAAGGGAGTCAGGAGTCAAACTGGATTCCAGAAAGGCATCATCCACAATATCCAAGACAGGAGGAATGGCTAAAGGTCTGTGCTGTGGTGGGACCACTACTAAATCCCGAATACTTACATTACCGAAGACTGGAAACCCGAGACCAGACACCCAAAAGACGAGAAGACCAGAAGCACAAAATTTAAAATACCCAACACTACACTAAACATACACCACACAAATACACACACCTTCACCCAAAACAAACACAAACCTACACTACAGAAAGGCAAGGGGGCAAGCCACCCCACACCCCCACGTGGGGGGCTGCGCCCTCCACACCCCCTACTTAACTTCAAGGTCACACTCTACAAACACAAGAAAACACCACCTAAATGCTCCACACACACACACACATCACAGTCACAACACACACTTACACACGCACTAAAGCCCTTAACCAACACAACCAAACAGATTTTTACCTAACCTCCTGACATCACCATAGTTCGCAATTTTGAAATTCACGCTTCTGGTCTTCTCGTCTTTCGGGTATCTGGTCTCGGATTCCAGTCTTCGGTAATGTAAGTATTTGGAATTTAGTAGTGATCCCGCTGTGGTAAGTCCAAAAATTCCCTGACTCTTCTTTTTGGACTGAGGATAGTCCTGACATTCCCATTGGAAATGCTCCCTTAAAGTATGCAGGGTTTCACCAAATCAAAAATCATCTGGAGGACAGGCAGAGGGATTGGATTCCTCTGCATCTGAATCCTCATAAGCAGATAAGGGTTGCATATCTTCATATTCAGAAACCTCAGAGTCATCGGACTCCTGGTCAGATAAAACTGCTGAGGACAAGTCTCTTTCTTTTGGAAGGGGTAGGTGGGGGTAGGTTGGCTTCCCCTAATAAGCATGATAATGTCTTGTGCCATTTTAAGCATTTGAAATTAAGGCATTGAACAGGTGCCTGAGCTTAGGTCGACGTTTTTTTAGGCGTAGTTCGTACCCTGTGCCTTAGAAACTCGGTAGTTTTAGAAAGAACTGAAGACATGAAAGAAGTTGTTGGTTTGTGTCAAATATCGGTAGTGCGAATAACTTCCTCGGAAGCCGGTGCCTACTCAGCGGCTCAGGACCCATCCAAGGTAGAGACATCCACAGGATCCTTAGTCAAATAGTCTTGCGGCATACTGGACTCCAAACGGGTCTTGGTAGAGGCCTGCGAATCCACAGAAGTAGGCATCAGGGGCTGCGAAAGCGCCTCACTGAGGACTGCCGAATTGACAACTAGCTTAACGGAAGCATCGACAGTTTTGTACCTGTGCGGTCTTGTCTGTCTATCCTAACATTTTTTCAGAAGATCAGTAGTCGGATGGCTTACCAAAGCCATTTCAGAATACGGAGATAGAGAGCAAAAATATTTAGCTACTATAAGAACCTGACGACGTACAGTTCTGGTGTTAAAGCACAAAAGTGACAGTGACGGTTGTCGTGGTCTGGGCCTAAACAGGTGACGCATTAAGAATGGAAGTCTCGGTGTGGTATTTGCTTTCCACAGGCGAGACAATTGTTAACTTTTTCTGACATCGGTTAGAGCAAGAAAATAGGATCCCCAACAGGGTACTTAGCTTTAGAAGACTTCAACTCGGAGATGAAACTCTGGTAGCGGCTGACCTGCACTCGTGCAAACTGCTTCTGCTTTGGGCTCCTCGGCAAGAAAGACTGATCTAATGGCATTGGCTGTCTGATTTTATACACAGACGACCTGACGTCAGTCCTGGAGCAACAGCAACAGATGCAGAAATACTAAGCCTCTGGTATTTGGGCTGACTGAGGGCTACCCCTGGCAGGATAACCCAAGTGTGATGACTGCAACAGTGAAACACTAAGAACATTTGCCACCAGAAAAAGCATCCTCCAAGAAATAAAAAAAGAAAATTTCAGTTTTACCATAGCTGCAGGTTCAAAAGGGGGCTTAGTTATCACCTAGAGTAAGACAGTAACACCCAAAGTTAGAAATGGGTCCCTTAATGGAGGTCAGCAAAGAAAGGTACCTCACAAAAAGGCAATAGATAACTTCAATGAAGCAAGAGGAGTGGGATCTTCCCCCATGTGAAAATTGGAAGTAGCTGACTGTTGAACCTTGATGGTGGACTAACTAGCACCTGCCTGAAACAAAAAAAAATTCAAAAACTGAGTAACAGAGCTGAAAAGGGAACCAGATCCTTGGGCAATACCCAAAAAATCTCTTCCACTTGCTTCTATAAACTTTTCTAGCAGAAGACTTTTTGTGATGACAATATGTTAAGCACAGAGGAAGAAAACCTGGAATTTCTGACCATCACTGGAAGTGGAGAAAAACGAAGCAGCTAACTTCAGGGCTTTGATGTCTGGGTGAGGCTTGCCAGATAATTGTGAAATAAAATCTAGAATAGGTTCCATCACCGAGGGAGGGTACACTAAGTAAGGCTATAGAAAAGGGAACCATATCTGTTGAGGCCAAAAGGGGTAATGAGAATCACCTTTGCCTTGCACCAAATCACTTTCTGAAGTAACTTGGTTATGAGGGAATGGGGGCCAAGTGTGAACCAGAATGCCCCTTGGTGACTCTTCCTCCTGAACAATCACAGTAAAGTTGGTATGCATTTGGTGTTGAACAGGGTAGCAAAAAGACTGCAACAAGGCTGGCCCCCCTAGTGGCTGAAGATCTTGACAGTCACTTGTTGATTGACAGACTGGGCATAGAGCAGAAGAATGGACCTGTTCAACCTGTCTGCAAACACACTTTGTCTCCAGGATATGTGTTGCAACTAGAAAGCACGGAGAAGACAACACTCACTGCCAAAACCTCATGGCTTCCTGACATGAAGGATACAAGTAGGTTCTCCCTTGTTTGTTAATGTACCAGACCACTGACATTATCGGTCTGGATTACAATCACACTATAGGAGGGGAGTCAAGAAAGGCCCACAGTGCTATGAGAAGTTTCCTCATCCCCAGCAAACTGATTTGAAGATTGATCTCTGTCAAAATCCATGCCCCATGGACAGTCTTCCCCTCAAAATGTCCCTCCAACCCAGAAGGAAAGTGTCTGTGGTAACCATGGCAATTAGAGATGGGAGGATAAAGGGGCAGCCTAAAGAAACTAGAGTGGAACTTGGCCACCAGTGAACATGCTCCGCAGACTCTCATAACTCTGACTGGGAAGTGAATGGGCTGATGTAATATAGACCACTGAACTGAGAGGGTCCAATACAACACCCACATTTAAAATCTGGCTTGAAGAATAAGAGTTATGGAGGCTGCCATACAGCTCAAGAGATGTAGGATGGATCTTGGGGGGGTGGGGGTTTGGATGAGATGGAACCAAGGAGGCTCTTTGACGTACAAGTAATTTGCAGGGTGATATCCAGATGGCATCCTATGAATTCTATCACGTGAACAGCACTCCCTTTGGAATTTTCTGGGTTGACCGTGAGCATTAGGGTGAAGGCATAACTGTGTCAAGTTATGTCTTGAATTAGTAAACTCCTTGTGGTATGCATTATGAGCCAGTTGTCTAGCTACAGAAACACCACAAACCACTGCAGTCTGAGATGTACTGCAACCACTGCCACACATTTGGTGAACACCTTTGGGTGGGGGGCTGTGATGAGACTACAGGGCAATTACTTGAACTGAAAAATCACATGATCCCCGCTGAAAGTGAAGGAACCTTCAGGACTGCATGGTTATACTTATGTGACAATAGGCATCCTTGCAGGTCCACTGAAAATATCTAGCCATCCTTCCTCCAAATAGATAAAAATAGACTGATCTGTGACCATTCAGAATTTTGTCTACTTACAAACTAGTTTAGGTCACTAAGGCCCAAGATGGCCCAGGTCTATATTACACAGTCAAACAAGCAGAATGTCGACTAACCCTTAATCGACATGTGTCAAAGCTACATTTCAGCGAATGGCCAAATCTTAGCCCGTTCTTTTAAATCTGCTCTTTTCCTGACAGTAGTGCAATCTCAGAGTTAGCATATTTAGTTAGGGGGGTACAGCCCCCCACTTTATAGTGTTTCTTTTAATGTGGTGTGCGTGGTTGGCCTATCGATTTCTTTCCCTTTGAAAGAAATCAAAGATTTGGCCATTCGATGATGTGCAGCTTTGACACGTGTGTCAATTAATGGTTACTCTACATTCTGCTTGTTCGACTACATAATATAGACCTGATGGCCCATGGTACCATTTTTAATTTGGAACCAAAAATAATCTTGAATAGATGCTGGGCAGTCTGGCACAACCTCCTGGATGGCTTATTTGTCTAGTAGCTTTGCAATTTCTTGAGATGCAGCCTTCCACTGATGGGGTGGAGTACTGTTAAACTTTCTTTGAGACTTTTGTGGGTGGCAAATAAAGGGAATGATATAGCCTTTGGATACTACATTCTGCACCCAAGAATCTTAAGCGATGGCTTAACCATGAGGGTGCAGAGACGAACATTCCCCCACTGCCCTTCGGAGTGCGGGAGTTGGAAGCCTTTTCCTATGTAATTATTAGGCTAGTTACCCTTGTGGGCCATTTTAAGCCTAGCCAGTTTCCCTTAAAGGTAAGGCTCAAAGCCATGTAGCTTGTGTCTATGAGGTGAACACCTTGACCATTATGTCAGCTGCCAACTCTTTTGATGGGTCCACAAAGTGGCCTTGAAACCTCTTTCACAGGTGTGATGTTCATTGTTACTGTTCCCCCTCTGCCCCTGGAGAGGGTCTATTTCCAGAAGTGCTGTGTGCAAAACTATATGACCTTTGGAACTACAGCCTCTTACTATCCTTTTTGATCCCAGGAGAATGTCCTTTGAGGAGTGGAGAAGGCAGATGCTAAAAATGGATTCCAATTTTTCTGACTGTCAAATTGCGTGCTGTGCCAATGTTTAAGGACATTTATTGGCTTTGATTTTTGGAAGAAGCACAGAAACAAATGCAATGACCAGTGCTGGAGACTGCTCTGAGTGCCTGGCTGCATTGAAAATTGGGAATGAACAAAAGAATTTTGTTGTTGGGTCTGAAGGCCATCTTGGGATCAGTCAGGCTGAAGTATTTGCTTTCTGGTAAAGGCTTGATTCTCAAATTCCAGGTTTCAGCACCCATATGTAATGTGAAGAAATTTTCCTTTCCTTGCCAAAGCCGGAATCCCTTAGGGATGAATTGTTTCCTCTACCTGATAATCATCTGAGCCAGAACCTGACACTCTGGGCATTGATAAGCCAAAAGCAATGTACAGGCTTTGGGAATGGCACCCATCCTTTCCATGCAATGGCCTTATGAACAATGAAGGTAACCCTGAATCCCAGAGTAGCTGGGATCTTTGCCAGTCTAGAAAAGACCCTTTTGGGAACGCAAGACCTGTCTCCTAAGTGGAATAAGCAAATCCCCAGTCATTTCTAAGGGCCCGGAACCCTGCTATGAAATGGCCATTTGAGACAATTTACGTAGTTAAAATTCTGCATTTAAAGAGAAATTCCTGTTTTACATGTGTTTTGTCAGGAGAGACTCTGATGCCTTTAGGAAGAGGCAGTGAGTTTTAATGTAACAGCTGGGATGCAAACCGAGTGTTTGGATTAAATCAGAATTTTGAGGTCCATCCTGGCAAGGTCTCCAGCAAAAATCTTTCACTAACTCAGGCTTGGGCCTGTTTAGCAGAACGTCCTCCCCATCCAAAGATTGTGAGGAACTCCTGTTCTTGCTCAACTTGGCTAGCACCAGCAGATTCCCCCACTGAGGAAAGTGAAGGAAAGCCAACCCTAAAGGCAACCAATCTCTAACTTGAGGCTGATCAAAAGAACTTACATCATAAAGACTACCTTAGATTCCTTTCTTCAAGACGATCCCAGAGACCTACAAAGACGTTAGTACTTACCATAAAGTGTTTGAGTAATTCACGTTAGCATACATTTTTATTCTTCAGCAGCCCCAATCGCCTGTAACAAGCTGGCCCTAGTTGCGTCCCTTCTCAGAGTCAGGATAAAACATGAGCAGATGCATTACCTCATTTTCTGCCCAGATGTCAGGTGCCCCTCTGGGAACTACATCTATAAATATCCAAGTATACCACCAACAAAAAGCAATCAAAAAAGCTTTTAAGCATAGTAAAGGAGAGTAGAGGTATAGCCAAAATGTAAGGGGCTGGGGGAAAGGTAACCGGCTGCAACAGTGAATACACTCGAACATCTACATTTATGGTAAGTGTACACAACGCTATGTCTTATGTTCCTTTAGTTTTATTTGGGGGCCTAGTAAATGGGGAATTTAAACGGGAAAAAAAAGGGTTTAAAGGGGGACCCAGTTTTTTTAAAAAAAGGGATTTCCCCCCCAAAAAAAGGGTAAGGGGTTTTTTGGACCTTAAGTTTTGGCTTGAAAAAACCCTGGGTGTATTGGAAAATCCAAAAAAAAAAAACCCCAGCCCGAAAACGCAGAAAAATCCTGGCCACTTGGCGAGGACCTAATCCCTTTTAAAGAAGAGTTTTACCTCAGTCTTTGCAGGAGGAAGTCTGGATGCCTTTGAAGGGAAGTAGGAAAAAATGTGGGATGATATCCAAACCATCTGTCTGGTTTCCCTTTTCTGAAAAGGCAATTCCTCCAAATGCTGCCAGGCAAAAAGGATCTGGCAGCTGAAAAGGTAGGTCATTGGGCCTGTTTACGAAAGGACTGGCACTGCCTTACCAAGATGTGCAGGTGAACCCCTTCTAGGCCTAGAACCTCCTCATTGACTGGTTCTTAGACAAATTTTGAGAGTTAATCCCTTAAAGACTGAGTATCATCAAGGTGAAGGTTCGGAAAACCTTAGCTGCAATCACTTACTTTTGGAGGCCAAAACTGCCAAAACTGAGTGAATACTGCAATAGAAAGGACTGAGTGCTCCATTGCTGATCCCTGCTCCAGAAAAGTAACTCAACACCTACAAGCACAGTCACGCTAAAGTTAATCCAAAAATCTGATCTCATTGAGACTATTCCTTGCTTGAAAGCACAGTGCAAGACAGAACCAGGGCAGCACCAATCAACCTGAAGAGCATCCCAACTCTTGAAGATGTTCCCACCTTAGAGCACAACCAAATCTTGAATTCTTAATATCATCCACAGAGCACCACTTAAGACTTTTAATTAGAAAGAAGTAGTTTTATATTTCAAAATGTAATTATTCAATCACTTTAGCTACATTGGAGTATCTCTTCATCCCCATCTATCGACTATGGCCTTTTTGGGTACCGGATTTTTCCAACTCGCCTTGAGCCCTTAGGTCCCTGCAACAGTTTCTGGGCCCCTAGCTCTAAGATATTTGACCTCAGGCACCCTGTAATCCTATCGTTTAACAAGGTAGGGCAACAATAGGATTAAGAACCTAAGTAACATTTCAAACGTCAGAAGAGGTATAGCCAAAAGGGGTGGGGGGTAAACAAATCCTAAGCCTTTTCGGAATCAGAGAAGTCCTACCTTCCCTTAAAATTCTATTTAATTAGTGTTTAAATAAATCCTCTGGGAGACCAAGAAGGGGATATGATCAGATCAATAAGGGAGTACTCTGGCAGTCTTAGCGCATCTGAAAGTCAAGCCTGCTCAAAATCCAATGGTACCTAGGCCTTTGTCAGGAGGGCAAAGACTTATCAGGATGTCCGTCTGCCATTTTAAGCATGTGCTTGTGGAGACCCTGTTGATGGAGTGACACCAACAGAAGAAGCTTGGCCTGCCTGTAGAAGCTTTGAATGAAGGGCACCATTTGAAAGGTGTGAAAGCCTCCCCGGGCCCCTTCAGCCACCTGCATCCTAGGCTCATCCTGAAAATTAAAGTCTCCCCTGAACTAATGTCTTCACACCACGGTCAGATGGTTCCCTAAAGAACCGTGCTTGAAGACGGTCAATTGCTGGCTATGTCTCCTTGCGCTTCAGATGGGCGCAGGAGATGTCCATAGTACATTGTACCATGAAGACGATAAAGGCTCCACTCTAAGGGCCTTAATTCATACCTTCTTGCAAGGATTCCAAAAGGGATGTTTTCCAAGAAAGGAATTTTAAGTCAGTAACCTGTCGAATCTGGAAGAATCCAATTATAAATTTCCCAGGCGGATTGGAGCGGGGTGGAATTTTCCACTGGAACTAGCTAGTGGATGAGAGAAGGGAGGTTTGTTATAAGGGCCTGAAATGTGAGTGAATTTTGATGGGAGAGGCAGTGAGCTTTACTTGTTATCTGAAACCTGGGCTGTTTCCTTGAGCCTGGTTCCAAACAGAATCTGTTCCATCCAGCAAAGGATTTCTAGTATAGCCTCCCTTAAAATGATATCCATCACTGGTTTACTGAGGGATGGTAAAGGAGAGAAGGTATAGCCAGGCTGCTAGGTTCAGTGTTTGAAGCTGGGGTGCAGAATCTGGTTCTCCTGCTGAAAAGGGAGGAGTCGAGGCAGGTGCCATGGGAACAGTGACACTGCGCAAGGGGTACCAGGTCTGGCCAGTCTGGATCAATCACCGGGTTTGTTTATTTCAAGTACTTTGGAAAAAGGTTTTTAAAAGAACGGGAAAAAGCCTCATCCTTTTTTTTCCCCCCCCCCATCAGAAATAAAGAATTAAAAGGGAAAAAATTTTTTTAGCCTCCCCTGCCAAGGGGGGGTCATTGGAACAAAAAAAGTTCAAGGGAGTTTCTTCTGGGAAAAACACCCCCTTGAAAGGGGAAAAAAATCCTCTGGAGGAGAAGCAAAAGGGGATCATCTGCATCAGAATCAGAATAAGGAGAGTACTCCTGCAAGTCTTCAGCAAGACTCTGAAACATCAAGCCTGCTCAAAACTCCCAACTCTGGCTCCACCCTAGGCCTCTTATCAGGAGGGGCAAAGAACCTCTAATCAAAGTAATCAAATCTTCTGCCATTTTAAGCATGTGCTTCTAGGCACAGACCCTGAGAACTAGGAGTGACACCAACAGAAGCTAAACCTGGCCTGCCTCTGGGAGAAGCCTTGAAACAGAAGGAGAGGGCCTAACCACCCTGGAAGGGAGGGGAGTACAGTAACCTGAGAAGCCCCTTCAGCCTGACCTGCCTCCTGAGAGGCCACATCCTGAAAAATTTAAAGTCTCCCCTGAGACTAAAGAACTCCCCCGGGAACCACCGTTCCACTGAAGCCTCTAAAAAACCCGGGGCGTCCGAACGACACTCATCTTGCCTGGTTTAACTGTTTTGTCTTTGCGCTTCAGAAGCGGCCGGAGAATCCGACGGCATATTATAATTGCACCGCTCAAGCCCAACCTCACAATCTAACCTTCGCTTATAGTGCGCTTATTGAACCTAGCACAAAGCCAAAAACGCCGTGCTCAGGCCCCAAACAAGGAATCACAAAGAATGATAATCCCTATGGGGTATCTGTTTCCCACAAGAAATACAATTATTCACTTTTTCTGACATCCGTACAACTGAGGCAAGAAAAACAAAATATTCCAACGGGTACTTAGCCAACTTGGATTCGGTCTGAAACCCCAACTCAAAATTTCAGAACGCCAACGGCACTTGCAACGCTGCTTCTGCATCGGACCATGCGGAAAAAAGACTGAGGATATGACGCCGGTCATGCGCTTTTGTACCCTGACGCCCTGATGTCAGTTTAAGCTTGACCGACGCCAGCCTAATACTTTGGTATTCGGGCCGACCGAGGACAGCGGACTACCCATATGTAAGGACTGCAGCAATGTGAGATGAAGAACATCCTAATTTCTGACCATCACTGAAGTGGAAAAAACACAGCAACTTCAGGGCTTTGATGTCTGGGTGAGGCCCAGATAATTGTGAAATAAAATCTAGAATAGGTTCCATCCCCGGGGAGGGTACACTAAGTAAGGCTATAGAAGGGAACCATATCTGTTGGGGCCCAAAAAGGGGTAATGAGAATCACCTTTGCCTTGCACCAAATCACTTTCTGAAGTAACTTGGTTATGGGGGAATGAAGTGTGAACCAGAATGTTGGTGACTCTTCCTCCTGAACAATCACAGCAAAGTTGGTATGCATTTGGTTTTGGGACTTTAGCAAAAAGACTGCAACAAGGCTGGCCCCTAGTGGCTGAAGATCTTGACAGTCACTTGTTGATTGACAGACTGGGCATAGAGCAGAAGAATGGACCTGTTCAACCTGTCTGAAACACCCCTGTCTCCAGGAAAAGTGTAACTAGAAAGCACGAGAAGACAACACTCACTGCCAAAACCTCATGGCTTCCTGACATGAAGGATACAGTAGGTTCTCCTTGTTTGTTAATGTACCAGACCACTGACTTTGTCGGTCGGATTACAATCACACTCAGGGGGGGAGTCAAGAAAGGCCCCAGTGCTATGAGAATTTTTTTTTTTTTTCCCCCCCCCCCCATGGACAGTCTTCTCAAATGTCTCCAAGAAGGAAAGTGTCTGTGGTAACCATGGCAAAGAGATGGAGATAAGGGCAGCCAAAGCTAGAGTTGGCAGGCCAGAACTCCGAGACTTCTAGAGTCGCTGGGGGACCTCTGAATTTAATCCCTGTTGAGGGATAGGTTTTCCATGGTGCTTTAGCAGAAATGAATGCAATGGCCTATCCATTTGAAATGGTTTGCTTTGAAAAGCCTTCCTCTGCCCCTGCAGCAAATGCCACCAGCAGTTTTCAGATTTCCTTTGAGGTTTAGTCCTGTCCAAGTAGAATCTAAGTTGTCTGTGCACATCAAGAGTGCAGTATCCTTCCTTTGTTCTGTGGATTAGGAAAGAAGGTTGGCAAATGAATGGACTGATTAAGGGCCACACTGGATACCGCCTTTGGCATGGAGGAGGATTGGTCCTGAGGGACACCCTGTCCCCATGAAAGATGACGAAAGGCTCCCCTAACATAAGGGCCCGTAATTCAGATATCCTTCTTGCTGAAGTGACTGCTAAAAGGAAAGCTATTTTCCAAGAGAAGAATTTAAAATCTGCAGAAGCAGCTTGTCGAAAGGAGAAAGGGTGAGTTTCTCGAATACAAATAAGGTCCCAGGCTGGGTTGGAGCTCTCCTGGGTGGTCTTTTGGCCCCTTGAGTGCTTGAGCAGTGGATGAGAGAAGAGGGGTTCTTATATATTAAAATGGCTGAAGAAATGTTGATGGAGGTGCATACAGCTCTGGAGTATATGGATTTGTAATTGAGAGATGGACAGGCGCTCTCCTGAATTTGCAGGTACAGATGGCTCCTTCATTAATTTTCTAGTACTAGCCTCCTTCCCAAAATGATATCCACACTGGTTTACTGAGGGATGGTAAGGAGAATTGACTTAGCAGTGCTAGGTTCAGTGTTTGAAGCTAGGTGCAGAATCTGGTTCTCCTGCTAGACAATATGGTAACTGGGTCTGAGGCAGGCAGGGCATCAGTGAAACTGGCAGAGGTACCAGTGTTAGGCCGTCTGGTGCAATCAATTCCTTGTTGTCTTGTTTGATCTTTAGTAGTACTTTGGAGAGCGGGCAGAGGAGGAAGGCATAAACTGATAGTTTTTCCAGCTGAAGGACAGAGCATCCACTTTCCAAGCTTGTTTGTCGGGAGTCCTTGTGCAAAATTTGTCCAACTAAAAGTTCTGGGGGGAGGCAAACGGGTCTATATCTGGGCTCCTCCATTTGCTTGTCAACATGTTGAAAATCCTTGGTTCCAGTTTCCACTTGTGTGGGTCCATGAGGTTTCTGCTTAGTTCGTCTGCCATTGTATTTCATTTTTCTGGCAGGAACTGAGCTTGTAGATGCACTTGGTATTCTCAGGGCTGTGTTCCACAATGCCATGGCTAGTCTGCAGAGGGGGTTAGAATGTGTACCCTCCCCCTGCTTGTTTATGTACCACAACAGTGGTGTTGTCCATCTTTGCCATTAACTGTCCTGGAAGAATGTGGTCCTTGAAGGCTGTCAGAGCATTCTGTACAGCTAACATTTCTTTTTGATTGATATGCAGGTGCATCTGACCTGAATGCACTTCCCTGCCAGGTGAGCCCCCTATGCATAGTCTGACGAGTCTTTTAGGGTTTGGGCGGCAGGGGGTAGTGTGAACGGTAGTCCCTTGTTTTGGTGGCAGGCTTCTGCCCAAAGGAACTCTAGGCGTAGACAAGGAATGATAGGAATCATTGCTTCTAGATCCTGAGAATGTTGACACCATAGGCTTTTAGATACCATGTAGTTTCCTATATGCAGTCTTGCATATGGAATTAGAAGAATGCAGGAGGCCATGAACCCCAAGGTTGTAGATTGCCTTGCAGATAGCAGGTTTTGTGGCCACTTGTTTGAAGTAGGTGTCAAATGAATTTGTTTCTCTGGCATAGGAAAGCCATCTGGGAAGTTGTATTCAAGCTTGCCCCAGGAATATAATTTGTTGACAGGGTACCAGGTGTGATTTCTTTTCTTTTATGGTGTACCCCAGACAAGTTAGCACCCTTTACAAAGCCAGATGATTCAAAACTGGGGGAGAAAAGCAAGCAGCTAACTTCAGGGCTTTGATGTCTGGGTGAGGCTTGCCAGATAATTGTGAAATAAAATCTAGAATAGGTTCCATCACCGAGGGAGGGTACACTAAGTAAGGCTATAGAAAAGGGAACCATATCTGTTGAGGCCAAAAGGGGTAATGAGAATCACCTTTGCCTTGCACCAAATCACTTTCTGAAGTAACTTGGTTATGAGGGAATGGGGGCCAAGTGTGAACCAGAATGCCCCTTGGTGACTCTTCCTCCTGAACAATCACAGTAAAGTTGGTATGCATTTGGTGTTGAACAGGGTAGCAAAAAGACTGCAACAAGGCTGGCCCCCCTAGTGGCTGAAGATCTTGACAGTCACTTGTTGATTGACAGACTGGGCATAGAGCAGAAGAATGGACCTGTTCAACCTGTCTGCAAACACACTTTGTCTCTCCAGGATATGTGTTGCAACTAGAAAGCACGGAGAAGACAACACTCACTGCCAAAACCTCATGGCTTCCTGACATGAAGGATACAAGTAGGTTCTCCCTTGTTTGTTAATGTACCAGACCACTGACATTGTCGGTCTGGATTACAATCACACTCATAGGGAGGGAGTCAAGAAAGGCCCACAGTGCTATGAGAAGTTTCCTCATCCCCAGCAAACTGATTTGAAGATTGATCTCTGTCAAAATCCCTGCCCCATGGACAGTCTTCCCCTCAAAATGTCCCTCCAACCCAGAAGGAAAGTGTCTGTGGTAACCATGGCAATTAGAGATGGGAGGATAAAGGGGCAGCCTAAAGAAACTAGAGTGGATCTTGGCCACCAGTGAACATGCTCCGCAGACTCTCATAACTCTGACTGGGAAGTGCATGGGCTGATGTAATATAAACCACTGAACTGAGAGGGTCCAATACAACACCCACGTTTAAAATCTGGCTTGAAGAATAAGAGTTATGGAGGCTGCCATACAGCTCAAGAGATGTAGGATGGATCTTGGGGGGGGTGGGGGTTTGGATGAGATGGAACCAAGGAGGCTCTTTGACGTACAAGTAATTTGCAGGGTGATATCCAGATGGCATCCTATGAATTCTATCACGTGAACAGCACTCCCTTTGGAATTTTCTGGGTTGACTGTGAGCATTAGGGTGAAGGCATAACTGTGTCAAGTTATGTCTTGAATTAGTAAACTCCTTGTGGTATGCATTATGAGCCAGTTGTCTAGCTACAGAAACACCACAAACCACTGCAGTCTGAGATGTACTGCAACCACTGCCACACATTTGGTGAACACCTTTGGGTGGGGGGCTGTGATGAGACTACAGGGCAATTACTTGAACTGAAAAATCGCATGATCCCCGCTGAAAGTGAAGGAACCTTCAGGACTACATGGTTATACTTATGTGACAATAGGCATCCTTGCAGGTCCACTGAAAATATCTAGCCATCCTTCCTCCAAATAGATAAAAATAGACTGATCTGTGACCATTCAGAATTTTGTCTACTTACAAACTAGTTTAGGTCACTAAGGCCCAAGATGGCCCAGGTCTATATTACACAGTCAAACAAGCAGAATGTCGACTAACCCTTAATCGACATGTGTCAAAGCTACATTTCAGCGAATGGCCACATCTTAGCCCGTTCTTTTAAATCTGCTCTTTTCCCGACAGTAGTGAAATCTCAGAGTTAGCATATTTAGTTAGGGGGGTACAGCCCCCCACTTTATAGTGTTTCTTTTAATGTGGTGTGCGTGGTTGGCCTATCGATTTCTTTCCCTTTGAAAGAAATCAAAGATTTGGCCATTCGATGATGTGCAGCTTTGACACGTGTGTCAATTAATGGTTACTCTACATTCTGCTTGTTCGACTACATAATATAGACCTGATGGCCCATGGTACCATTTTTAATTTGGAACCAAAAATAATCTTGAATAGATGCTGGGCAGTCTGGCACAACCTCCTGGATGGCTTATTTGTCTAGTAGCTTTGCAATTTCTTGAGATGCAGCCTTCCACTGATGGGGTGGAGTACTGTTCGCTTTCTTTGAGACTTTTGTGGGTGGCAAATAAAGGGAATGATATAGCCTTTGGATACTACATTCTGCACCCAAGAATCTTGAGTGATGGCTTAACCATGAGGGTGCAGAGATGAACATTCCCCCACTGCCCTTCGGAGTGTGGGAGTTGGAAGCCTTTTCCTATGTAATTACTAGGCTAGTTACCCTTGTGGGCCATTTTAAGCCTAGCCAGTTTCCCTTAAAGGTAAGTCTCAAAGCCATGTAGCTTGTGTCTATGAGGTGAACACCTTGACCATTATGTCAGCTGCCAACTCTTTTGATGGGTCCACAAAGTGGCCTTGAAACCTCTTTCACAGGTGTGATGTTCATTGTTACTGTTCCCCCTCTGCCCCTGGAGAGGGTCTATTTCCAGAAGTGCTGTGTGCAAAACTATATGACCTTTGGAACTACAGCCTCTTACTATCCTTTTTGATCCCAGGAGAATGTCCTTTGAGGAGTGGAGAAGGCAGATGCTAAAGGAATAGGGTTTAGCCATCTTGTTCACCTCTAGTAAGTGTACTGTACTTTCGTTCCAAAAAGGATGGATCCATCAAAAGGGACATTTAAAAAAGGGCATCTTGAAGTTCTCTGAAAAAACACAGAGAGACAGACATTTTAATGTAGAGCAGTGCTGGTACCTGCTGCTCTAGATGTGCCATCTGCTGCATTGGATAAAATGTGAATGAACACAACAGATACAGACTGAAGGGTTACCATCTGCAAATCCATCATTTTGCAGCGCACTGCAGTCATGGCTGTGAAGATTAACTTTGACTGTTCCTTGGTCAAATCCCCTTGAAATCTTGTCAAATGTGCTAGGTAGTTCAGCACCCATAGTGTGAATGGTGCTGAAGCATACATCTGCTTTCCAAATTTGTCCAAAGGCCTGGACTCCCTGCTTTGGGGATGGAAAAAAATCTCTCCTCTGATCACTCTTTCTTCATAGCTGCCACCACCACGATAGCATCCACTGCAGTCTTCTTGCTCAAGGAAAAAACACAATTTTATCAGGCTTGTGGGATATGGGCTCCACCATGTCCCTCTCCTTCCATATGCACTTCATTATCTGATCAATAAGCTCATCAGCTGGGGAAACACCCAGGGAGTAGATGGGCTGGCTCAGAGTCTCAAACACAGAACCCTTTTGGGAAGGGGCAGAGGACCATCCTCACATTGCTCAAGCAATAGCAATTCCAGGAGATCCCCAAAGGAGACATCTTCTGAAGAGGGGCCTCAGGGAACCCTCCCTTTCATTGAAACTGGTATCTTTAGGGAGACAAATTTTGAGTAGAGTTAAAATGTCTCCTTTTAAAAGAGTGATTCCTGTGCTCTTTCATGGTGTAAGGGTTCTGGAAAGACTCTGAAGCTGAAAAGGAACTCGCCTTGTGAGCTTTGTTGAGGCCTCAAGAAGCTAGCTGACCCTGAGAAACATGAGGTGAATGAACTGCAGAGATCAGAAAGGATCTGAGTGATCCCAGTGTGGACTGGATACCTCCTCTAGACAGTAAAAGAACTCTTTCAAACACCTACAAAGCTGAAGCCGAAGTCAGCCCTGAACAAGTTATCTTACAATCCAAAGAATGAGAAAAAGATCTCATTGAGACTTGACTCAACTTGGCTCTGAAAGAGACACCAGTGCAAAGTTGCCCAGCACTGAGGCAACAGTGGAAGGGAAAGATCCAACACTCAAAGAGCCAATCCCAATCCTCTTGCACTGACTCAGGTGAAATCAAACAGAAAAGGGGCACAATCATAGCTGAAAGACTACTAGAATATCAGCTCCAACAGAGGCATCCTGCAGAAAGCACTCTGTTACAGAAAGTACAGTTGTGTTCACTTACCATAAATGCAGATGTTTGAGTGAATTCACTATTGCAGTCATTACATTTGGGTTATCTGCTTGCAGCAGCCCTCAATCGGCCTCATTAACAAAGTCTTGGGTCCTGCGTCAGTTGCTGTCCCTTCTTCCATGATGTCAGGGGTATAAAACATGGAGCAGATGCCATTAGCTCAGTTTTTCTAGCTCCAGATGTCAGGTGCCCCCCTACTGGGAAGCCATAAAATCTATAAATATACAAGGTTATACACCACCAACAAAAAAGCACACCAAAAAGCTTCTGAGCATAGTAAAGGAGAGTAGAGGTATAGCCAAAAAATGTAAGGGGGCTGGAGGAAGGGTAACCAGGCTGCAACAGTGAATACACTCTAACATCTACATTTATGGTAAGTGTACACAACTGTACTATGTTCTTCATGTTTCACTGTTGCAGTCATTACATTTGGGTAGATTCCTAAAGCTAAGGATGAGAGGAGGAATTTAGATAGCATTAGGACCAGCTATAAGGCCCTGCAAGACTGCAGTGGCAAAGCCAGCTCTGGATTTAGAGAAAATTGGCAGATGGTAATGCTTGGTGAAAGTTTGTGCAGAACTCCAGGTAGCACCTTCTAGGATGTCCTTGGTAGGGACGCCTCTGAAAAAGGCTGTAGAGGTAGATGCAGCCCTGGTTGAGTGGGGTCTGATCCCCTGTGGGATAGGTTTTCCATGGTGCTTGTAGCAGAAATGAATGCAATGGCCTATCCATTTGGAAATGGTTTGCTTTGAAACAGCCTTCCCCTCTGCCCCTGCAGCAAATGCCACCAGCAGTCATTCAGATTTCCTTTGAGGTTTAGTCCTGTCCAAGTAGAATCGAAGCAGTCTGTGCACATCCAATGAGTGCAGTATCCGTTCCCTTTTGTTCTGTGGATTAGGAAAGAAGGTTGGCAAATGAATGGACTGATTAAGGGCCAAACTGGATACCACCTTGGGCATGAAGGAGGTGTTGGTCCTGAGGGACACCCTGTCTGCATGAAAGATGATGAAAGGCTCCACTGCCATAAGGGCTTGTAATTCAGATACCCTTCTTGCTGAAGTAATTGCTAAAAGGAAAGCTGTTTTCCAAGAAAGGAATTTTAAGTCTGCAGTAGCAGCTGGCTCGAAAGGGGGAAGAGTGAGATTCTCCAATACAAAACTAAGGTCCCAGGCTGGAGTTGGAGCTCTCCTGCGTGGTCGTACATTTATGGCCCCTGTGAGGTACGGCTTGAGCAGTGGATGAGAGAAGAGGGGAGGTTTCTCTGTTATAATGAGCTGAAATGGCTGAGATGTGAATTTTGATGGGAGGAGATGGATAGGCTCTTGTGAAGCATCTCAGTTAAGTATTGTAAAATCTGAGGTAAACTGGGCACTGCTGTGCTCATCCCTTGAGCTTGGTTCCAGGCACAGAATGTTTTCCATTTCTCAGCATAAGATTTTCTAGTACTAGGCCTCCTTGCCTCTAAAATGATATCCATCACTGGTTTACTGAGGGATGGTAAAGGAGAGATTAGGTGATCAGCCAGGCTGCTAGGTTCAGTGCTTGAAGCTGGGGGTGAAGAATCTGGTTCTCCTGCTGACAATAGGGTAGGAGTCAGAGGCAGGTGCCATGGGGCTATCAGTGACACACTGCGCAAGAGGGGGTAGCAGTGTTGGCATGGCCAGTCTGGTGCAATCACAATAGCCCTTGGTCGGTCTTGTTTGATCTTTACTAGTACTTTGGAGAGCAGAGTCAGAGGAGGAAAGGCATAAACTGATAGTTTTTTCCAGCTGAAGGACAGGGCATCCACTTTCTAAGCTTGTTTGTGGGGAGTCCTTGTGCAAATCTGTCCAATTGATAGTTCTGGGGGGAGGCACACAGGTCTATGTCTGGGTTCCCCCATTTGCTTGTCAACATGTTGAAAATCCCTGGTTCCAGTTTCCACTCGTGTGGATCCATGAGGTTTCGGCTTAGTTCGTCTGCCAGTGTATTTAGTTTTCCTGGCAAGAACTGAGCTTGTAGATGCACTTGGTAGCTCAGAGCTGTGTTCCACAATGCCATGGCTAGTCTACAGAGGGGGTAATAATGTGTACCCCCCTGCTTGTTTATGTACCACAACAGTGGTGTTGTCCATCTTTACCATTAATTGTCCTGGAAGAATGTGGTCCTTGAAGGCTGTCAGAGCATTCTGTACAGCCAACATTTCTTTTTGATTGATATGCAGGTGCATTTGATTTGGGTTCCATTTGCCCTGAATGCACTTCCCTGCTATGTGAGCCCCCCATGCATAGCCTGATGCGTCTGTTAGGGTTTGGGCGGCAGGGGGTAGTGTGAATGGTAATCCCTTCTTTTGGTGGCAGGCCTCTGCCCACCAAAGGAACTCTAGGCGTAGGCAAGGTATGATAGAAATCATTGCTTCTAGATCCTGAGAATGTTGACACCATAGGCTTTTCAGATACCACTGTAGTTTCCTTATATGCAGTCTTGCATATGGAATTAGAAGAATGCAGGAGGCCATGAACCCCAAGGTTTGTAGACTTTGCCTTGCAGATAGCAAGGTTTTTGTGGCCACTTGTTTGAAGTAGGCTGTGAAATGTATTTGTTTCTCTGGCATAAGGAAAGCCATCTGGGAAGTTGTATTCAAGCTTGCTCAAGGAATATAATTTGTTGATCGGGTACCAGGTGTGATTTCTTTTCTTTTATGGTGTACCCCAGACAAGTTAGCACCCTATTAACAAAAGCCAGATGATTCACAAATATGCCCCAGCTTTCTGCCTGAATTAAACAATAGTCCAGGTATGGGTATATTTGAATATTTCTTTGCCTGCAAAATGCAATGACTGGAGCTAGGCACTTTGTGAATACCCTGGGCGCAGTAGATAAGCCAAAGGGCAGTGCAGAGAACTGATAGTACGTGGCGCCGGCTATGAAATGTAGGTATCTTCTGCAAGATTCCCTGATTGGGATGTGCAGGTATGCTTCCTTTAAATCTAGTTTTGCCAACCAGGTGTCTTTTCCTAGCAATGGGAGCAACTGGTGAAGAGTCAGCATCTTGAATTTTGGAATCACTAAGAAGGTGTTTAGAGCTGACAGGTTCAGGATAAGACACCATGAATTGTCTTTTCGGGGTACCAGGAAAAGTCTTGAGTAGAAACCTTGTCCCTTTTCCTCTTCTGGTACCAAATGAATAGCCCCCATGCTTAAGATGGAAAGTACTTGCTTTTTGAGCCTATGCCCACTGATTTTGGGGTAGATCTGGCCACCCGCTTGGTGTTGGTAAAGTGTGAAAGTGAAATCTGTATCCCTGGGACATTACATTTAAAACCCATTTGTCCTGAGTAATGAGTTCCCAGTTCTGTGCATGAAGTGCAATCTTTCCCCTCAAAGGGGAAGTCAGTGGAGAAGTGCTTCGCAGTTTTAAAAAGCAGTCATTGGGACAGTTTACCATAGGGGGAGTTTTACTACCCCCAGATTTGGAAGTGGAGGCCCCCCCACTGCTTAGTCTTGTGCGTACCCTGGGACTGAAACCTGGGAACTCTGCTGGATATGGGTGTGGACTGAGAAGGTCTGGAAGAGGCAGGAATGGATCAATTCTTGGAAGGCCAATGCCTAACTAAACCTTGGAGGTTGTACTTGTAAAATATCTAACAGTTTGCATATATTTAGCTTTTTACTCCATCTTTTTAAGAACTTCTGCCTTGTTGCCAAACAGGCAGTCCTGGTTTAAGGGAGCATCCAGTAATTTTGCTTTTACATGATCTGGCAAGGATTGTTCCTTAAGCCAATGATGCCTTCCAAGTACAGACCCATTTACAGCAGCCCTGCAAGATGCCTCTAGTGAATCAAAACCACATTGCAAAGTATGTTTTCCAACTTGTTCAGATGAATGCAGTAAACCCTGTAAATCCTTATTTTCAGCACAATCAGGAATCAACATAATTTTCTGTTTGGGTAATCCAGTAATATGATGCAGATACTTTAACATATGAAACTGGTAGTTTAAGGCCCTAATGGCCAAAGTTGCATAAGTGTATACCTTCTTACCCCATCTATCCAGCGCCCTGGAGTCTTCTATCAGAGGGGGTAGGATTTTTGGTAGTAGTAGCTTTAATGCCCTTGGGTCCCTGTGAAATGGTCTCAGGATCCACAGTAGGAATTTTAAAAAGGAACTTATGAGAATCAGGGACCCTGCAATATCGATCAGGCTTTCTGGGAGCAGGAGGTAAGGAGTCAGGGGCCAAGCTAGATTCCGAAAAAGCATCAACAATGTCTAGTACAGGAGGTATGGCTAAAGGTCTGTGCTGGGGCAGGAGTAAGAAATCCCTAAGCCTATTTTTAGAAATCAGAGAAATCTTGACTTTCCCAACGAAAATGCTTCCGGAGGGTATGCAAAGTTTCACCAAAAGAAAAATCCTCCGGTGGGGATGCAGAGGGAATAGAGTCCACAGCATCAGAATCCTCATAGGCAGATAAGGGTAAATCCTGGTCATCAGAGGAAACAGAAAATTCAGAATCCTGGTCAGAAGTATCAAAAGCAAACTCAGTCCTAGGTCTCTTAGAGGGGGAAGGTTGGCTTCCCCTGCTTAAAGTAATAAGGTCTTCAGCCATTCTCATTTGTTTTTTTAGGCAGAGGCCTGGCCATGCAGTCTGGGCGTCAGTTTTCTTGGTATGGTTCGAGTTTTAGGCCTTGAAGAAGATGGCATTGGTTTAATACGCAAGTCCATAGGCCTGAATACACCCTCAGAAACTGGTGCCTGCACAGCGGCTCCGAACCCATCCAAGGTAGAGACATCCGCAGGTTCCACAGTTGAAGCATCTTGCGGCATACCAGACTCTGAATGGGTCTCAGTAGAGGCCTGCGAATCTGAAATAGTGGGTATCAGGGGCTGTGAAAGTGCCTCACTGAGTACTGGCGAACTGGCTTAGGAGAAGCATCGTCGGCAGCATTGGACCTTGGCAGGCTGTCTCTATCTTTGCATTTTTTCGGAATGTTGGGAGGGCTTACTGAAGACATATCGGGATAATTGAACTGAGCACCAAAATATTTAGAAGCGTAAATATACAGACGACGGATAGTTTGTGGTTTAAATAAGGCACAAAACAGTGAGGTATGTAGTGGTCAGGGCCTAGGCAAGGAATACAGTACAAATGAAAATCTTTATGAGGTATTTGATTTCCACAAGTAATGCAATTATTTACTTTTACTGACATCGAGTTAGAGCAAGAAAAAGTTTCCTCAACAGGGTACTTAACGTTTAGTTGAAGACTTCGGTTCTGAAACTCGAAAATGAAAATTTCAGGAGTCGGCCGACCGGCACTTGCAAACTGCTTCTGCTTTGGGCACCGCACGGCAAGAAAGACTGGAGTAATAACGGTGGCTGCATGTTTTAAACCCCTGACGACCTGACATCACAGAAGGGACAGCAACCAACGCAGGACCCAAGAGTTTGTTAATCTGGCCGACTGAGGGTTACTGCAAGCAGATAACCCAAATATAACGACTGCAAAAGTGAAACATGAAGAACATCTGCAAGATCCAGAGGTGAGACTGGTGAAGAAAAAAAACTGATTTGGGGGGGGGTACAGGTTGGTGCCAGCACTCTTGTAGTGGAAGGTACGCAGAGGATCGATTTCTGAGAATTTGGGTCCTCAAGAATTTCAGTGTCATCCTGTCCACCATTGTTTCAGACAAGCTCCTCAATGAATGCACCAACCTAAGAGAAGGCCATTGAACCTGCCCTGCAGGACCTGTGGAAGGACCTCTCGTAATATTGGTCATCAGAGATCAGCTGCAAAGAGACCCTCAGTTTGATGGTTAAGGATAGATTAGAAGAACAGATCCAGACTATTGACAAGATGACAAATGGATCAGACTGCTTGGAGATTTTCAGGGCTGGACCCACAGCCCCAGCAGGGTCTAGACACCTTTTCCACAACTCTTTTCCTGATATCTGTCTTTGTCCTCCTTCCTTTCTCTCTCTATTTGTCTTTCTCTTTAGGCTTTTCCCCCTTTGACTTCTCTGCAGATGTATTACTCAAAGGAGAACCAGAGATCGAAGAGTCCAATTCCCTACTGTGGCTGGGAGAAGCCCTTTTAGGACCATCTTAAGTCTCCTGTCCGAGAAGGTCCCCGCCCGAAGGTAGAACACGACTGCCAGTACTTTTTAACATATGAAGCCCCTAAAATCAATATATACATTGGGAATGTGGATCTTCAAGGCATTCTTTGTCTGCAAGTGAAATACTTGTTAAAGCCCAAAGCCTCGTCAGACATGGCCATTTATTGAACACCATTAACTGCAACAAGCAAGCTAACTAGAAATGCATAGTAAGCATCTATATAGGTCCATCTCTACTACCAAAACACTCTTCAAAGAGACCACAATACCACAAAACACTAGCTGAGAAAACCTCTTCCAGAAAAAACAAAAAAACAAAAAAAAAACACTAATGTCTAATGATGCCTGCAGAGTTTCTGGCTGGACAGGCTTCTCTTGAGCTAAATTATTCAGAATGCAATTTGGAACCAGCCTCCAAGAAATGTACATATCTTAAGTAAAGGATACAAAAAAAAAAAAAAATACAAACCTATTCAGCCCACACTCCTTTTCAAAATGGTGATATTAATTTTTCAGCTGGACAAAGTAGATTTTACACTGAGCATTAAATTGACAATTCATGTTATTGTGCTTGTACCAACAACTGTCAATATAATCTCTCTAACAATAGAAGATAGACCCCGTCAGAGTGCCTCTTGATCGTTCAGATGTAACTGTCAATTTGCTGCAAAGTAATTTTGTTGATTTCACTCCATTTTTTGAGAATGCCGGGTTTTTGTGATATAAAAAAAATTAGGCCACAATAAATAATTTCAAAACTTTTATCACCTTTAATGTGACCTATAACCTGCACAATTCAATTGAAAAACAAATCTGTTGGGGAAAAAATATAAAACGTACAATACGCTGGTTGCATAAGTGTGCACAACCTTAAACTAATACTTTGTTGTGTGCACACCCTTCAACTAATACTTTGTTGAAGCATCTTTTGATTTAATTACAGCATTCAGTCTTCTTGGGTACACACCTGCCATCAATTAAAGAGAGTGATTAACCACAGATAAAGTTTGGTTGTCCTAGTAGGATTTTCCTGACATTTACTCAGTTGCCTGCTACAGCAAAAGCCATGGTTCGCAGAGAGCTTACAAAGCAGCAAAAAGATCTCATTGTTGAAAGATATCAGTCAGGGAACCAGTAAAAAAAATTTCCACAGCCCTGGATACACCATGGAACACAGTGAAGACAGTCATCAAAAAGTGGAGAAAATATGGGACAACAGCGATGTTGCAAAGAACTGGACGTCCCTCCAAAATTGACGAAAAGACAAGACACAAACTGGTCAGGGAGGCTGCCAAGAGAACTACAGCAACACAGAAGGAGCTGCAGGAATTTCTGGCAAGTACTGGTTGTGTACTACATGTGACAACTATCTCCCGTATTCTCCATATGTCTGGCCTATGGGGTAGGGTTGCAAGACGGAAGCCTTTTCTTGCACAGAAAAACATCCAGGCCTGGCTAAAATTTGCAAAACAATACATCCAAGTCTTCCAAAAGCATGTGGGAAAAAGTGTTATTGTCTGATGAGACCAAGATTGAACTTTTTGGTCACAATTCCAAAAGGTACGTTTGGCACAAAAAACACTTTGCATCATCACAAGAACACCATCCCCACGGTGAAGCATGGTGGTGGCAGTATCATGCTTTGGGGGTGCTTTTCTTCAGCTGGAACTAGGGTTTTCCTCAAGGTGGAGGGAATTATGAACAGTTCTAAATACCCGTCACTTTTGGCCCATAACCTTCAGGTGTCTGCTAGAAGGATGAAGAGGAATTTCACTTTCAACATGACAATGACCCCAAGCATACGTCCAAATCAACAAAAGAATGGCTTCACCAAAAGAAAATTAAAGTTTTGGAATGGCCCAGCCAGAGCCCAGACCTAAATCCAATAGAAAATCTGTGGAGTGACCTGAAGAGGGCTGTGCACAAGAGATAGCCTCACAATCTGACAGATTTAGAGTGTTTTTGCAAGGAAGAGTGGGCAAATATTGCCAAGTGAAGATGTGCCATGCTGATAGACTCCTACCCAAGAAGACGGAATGCTGTAATTAAACTAATACTTTGCTGAAGCACCGGTGTACACACTTATGCAACCAGCTTATTGTAAGTTTTTTATTTTTTATATTTTTCCCCCAACAGATTTGTTTTTCAGTCGAACTGTACAAGTTATAGGTCACATTAAAGGTGGGTAAATTTTTGAAATGACTTCTTGTGGTCTCATTTTTTTTTTTTATATCACAAAAACCTGACATTTTAACAGGGGTGTGTACACTTTTTATATCCACTGTATATAGTTGCACAAATAATGGACACAAAATGTACATATATACAAAAAGTAACTACTTGGACACAAATAAGAAGTTATGTACTTACCATAACGTTCCATGTTAGTCTTCTTCTCACATTCTTTCTTGCTGGATGGGTTCGGAGCTGAACCTCAGCTCCGACTTGGCCTAATACTAAAGCTCGAGAGCTATTTTTACCGGCTCGAGGCTAACCTATGTCCCATAATGCTAGGCGTCATATACCCAGATGTCGTTTGATAGCTAACACTACGGACAAAAACATGTCCCACCACAAGAAAGGATAAATCTATGAACTCTATACAACTATGAGCCCCACAGCCTGTCTTTCACCAGGGCTACCAAAAATGGGGCAAGAGCTCTAGGTGAAGGGGTAATCCTGGTAACAAAAAGTCTCACCCAATACTCTAGGTCTTTCCAGGCTAGGGGGATGGAGGGTGGCACGCAAGAAAGAAGGTGAGAAGAAGACAACTAACATGGAACGTTATGGTAAGTACATAACTTCTTAATGTTAAGTTGTCAATCTCGCCTTCATTCTTGCTGGATGGGACAGCGTCACTAGCACATTAGTCCTGGGTGGCTCAATGGAACAGACTCTTGAGTACAGTGGAACCAAAATCAGCACGATTTCTGGAGGCAATATCCAGTTTGTAATGAGAAATAAAGGTATGAGGGGAGGCCCATGTGGCCGCTGCACAAATAGAATCCAAAGGTAACCTAGCTTGAAAAGCAACTGAGGAAGCTAATGCTCTAGTTGAATGAGCTCTAGGTTTAGTAGGGAGCTGCTTATGCCTCAATTGATATATTAAAGTGATGAGAGGTCAACCATCTGGACAAGGTCACTTTAGAAACTGGAAGGCCTTGCTTCCCTTCCGCGTAAGATAAAAAGAGTTACTCTGATTTTCTCGATAGTTTAGTTCTATCCAGATAGAAGCGTAGCTGCCGGTGAACGTCCAAGAAATGTAATCTTCTCTCAGCTCTGTCAGTGTAATTTGGAAAGAAAACTGGAGATCAATGGACTGATTGAGATTTTTTTTAGATAGAACCTTAGGTAAAAAGGATGGATTAGTCCTAAGAGCCACTCTACCTTTGTGAAAAACAAGATAAGGGGGGGGGGGCGGCACAGTTCGTGCTTGTAGTTCTGAAACCCTTCTCGCTGAGTTAATAGCTACCAGGAAAAGTGTTTTCCAGGAGAGCAGTTTTAACGAGCAGGAGGCAGCAGGCTCAAAAGGAGGCAGAACTAATGATGACAGTACCAAATTTAGATCCCACGGTGGAGGAGGGTCTTTGACTGGGGGCCTAAGTTATAGGGTACCCTTCAGAAAAGCTTTGCAGAGTTTGTGGGACATAATGCTGGATTCTGACAAGCCAACGTGGAAATTTGCAATAGCCACCAGCTGGACTCTGATAGTGGCTGAAGAGGAGCCTTTTTGGAAAAGTTCCACTAAAAAATCTAGAACTGTTTGTACAGGAGCAGTGAAGGGGTCAACTTGATTTTTCCTTGCCCAAATAGAGACACGTTTCCATTTACTAGCGTACGTTCTTCTGGTGTTAGACTTGTGAGAGGCAAGGATAATCTCACGCACTGACTGAGAAATTAAGGGAAGCCTGGCTAGGGTTGGAAGTGGAGCAATCAAGCTGTGAGGTTGAGAGACGAAAGGGACTGGTGCAGCCTGCCCGATTGATGAGTCAGGTGGTCTGGCACTGGGACCAGATGCCAGGGCTGCTCCAGTAGGTGACATTGTAGGAACGGAAACCAGACTTGTCGGGGCCAGTAAGGGGAAATGAGGATCATCCTGGATCTCAAGGCAGTTGCTTTCTGGACAGAGTGATTAAGGGAAAAGGGGGGAAAGCATAAAGGAGACCCCAGGGCCAAATGTGGACTAGAGCGTCTCTGGGAGAGAAGCCTGGAAGAGGAGAGAGGGTGAAGAAGTCCTGACACTTGCCGTTTTGCGGGGTTGCGAAAAGGTCGCAGCAAGGCTGTCCCCACCTTCTGAATATTTGATCCACTACTAGTTGGTTGAGAGACCACTTGTAGGGCATGAGAATGTCCCTGCTCAGCCTGTCTGCTATGACATTGGACTTTCCTGGAATGTGTTTTGCTACCAGAAACCAGTGAGAAGAGATCGCCCATTGCCAGAGTCTGAACGCTTCCCGACAAAGAGGATAGGACCTGGTTCTGCCCTGTTTGTTGATGTACCATACTACGGACATATTGTCTGTCTGAATCGCAATTGTCCCGGTGGGAAGAGAGTTCTGGAGGGCCTGCAATGCCAACAGCACCGCTCTCATCTCCAAGACATTGATGCGCAAGTGGCACTCTAACGGTTGCCACGTGCCCTGGACTGTCCTGCCCTGAAAATGCCCCCCCCCACCCGATCAGGGAGGCATCCGTTGTCACGGTGGCAACCGGAGGGGGAAGAACAACCGGTCTGCCTTGAAGCACCTGAGGTGAGACCATCCACCAAGCTAGGTGTCGTTAGCATGATCAAGTGATGAGAATATTGTGTGACATGGGACGCTGCTGAAAGGACCATTGGGAAAAAAGCATCCACTGTAGTATCCGCATATGAAAGCGAGCTAGGGGGAGTAAGGTGATTGTTGCAGCCATTAGACCCAGTGTTTTTAGTACAAGCCTGGCTTGGACTCTGTCCTCCTGTAGTAGGATTTGAACGTGACTGCGAACGTCTAATACTCTTTGTGTAGGTAGTTTTGCTGACAACTCCACCGTGTTTAACATGGCGCCTATGAAGGTAATATGCTGACAAGGCGAAAAGACAGACTTTTCGAAATTTATGGAGATGCCTAGCGCTTTGCACGTTTGTACAGCGTAATCCCTCGCTTGAAGTAACTGGTGCCTGGTGGTGGCAGTAAGGAGCCAGTCATCCAAATATGGAAACACCTGGAATCCTAGACTTCTCAGGTGAGCTGCAACCACTGCCATGCATTTGGTAAACACCCTGGGGTCTGTGGTGAGGCCAAAGGGCAGAGCTCTGAATTGATAATGACTGGTTCCCAGCCGGAAGCGGAGAAACCTCCTGTAGCGCCTGTTCATTTTGATATGGTAGTACGCATCCTGAAGGTCTATAGAGCACATCCAATTGTCCTGACCCAAAAAGGGAAGAACGGACTGTAGCGTGACCATCCGAAATTTTGTTCTTTGAACCGATTTGTTCAGTCTGCTGAGATCCAAAATAGGTCTCCAGTCCTCTGTCTTTTTTGGTACCAAAAAGAATTTGGAGTAGATTCCGGACCCTTGTTGGTCTGCTGGGACTGGCTGGATGGCTCTTTTTAAAAGCAGCTTTGAAATTTCTAGTGCTGCTTGGTGTCTCAGACCGGGTGGAACGTCTGGAAGAGGACCTTTTGGTTGATGTGGGGTGTGGATAAAGGGAAGATTGTGACCCTCGGATATGATCGACCATACCCATCTCTCTTGCGTAAGAGCGCCAGGCTTTTGGGTACAGCGAAAGTCTTCCCCCGACCGCCTCCGAAGGTGGACAGTCGAGCAGCTCCTCAGGGGTGCTGAAAGGGTTTGTCAGAGACCGATTCTCTGCTACCCTGATTCTGCGGACCCCACCTGCCCCTAGGGCAGCGTCTATTGTTGTTCCCTCCTCTGCCTCTGGAGGGAAGCTCACCATGTGCATCCGGCAAAACTCCTTGAGGTTTGCGGAACCACATTTTCCCGCCCCTTTGACCCTTAGGATATGGTCTAGAAGGGGTGGAAAAATGGACTCCCATGGCAGAGAGAGTCTTGCCTTCTTGTTCGCACCTGGTTAAGGTATCCTTCACTTGAGGTCCAAAAAGAGCAGAACCATCAAAGGGGGTGTTTGTGAAGGACGCCGTGAAGGGGTCAGCAAAATTGCAGAGCCGCATCCAGGCGTGTCTCCTTAGAGCAACACCCGTACCTGCGGCTGTACTCGCTCCATCGGCTGCATAAGAGATGAGCCACATGGAAGAGTTAACGATAGAGTTCAGGGTCCCCAGCTGGGAGTTGATCTTTTCCTGAGACCCCACAGCTGCTGGGTCCTGCAATGTTTCACCCAGTTCCTTGAGAAGGTCTCTCTGAAGTCGGGTGAAATGGCATAAATAGTTCAGTGACCGCATGGCAAAGGTTGCTGAAGAAAACATCCGCTTGCCGTACCTATCCATAGTCCTAGATTCCTTATTAGGAGGATGGACAGGTACTGAAGGGTCAGCCAACTCCTTAGTGGCTGCCGCCACCAACATGATATCCACGGGGACACCCTTAGAGAGAAACTGTTTGTCTGTCGGGGCAGTAATAAATTTAGTGGGCCTCTGGGGAGTTGGTTCCATAGTATCCAGAGTCGCCCACGCCTTCTGAGCCACTACCTCCATAAGTGGGTCGAAAGGCGGGGACACCCAGGAGGTGGAAGGGTGAGAACCGAACGCATCCAGGTACACCGACTCGTGATGGGTTAAGGGCAGACCAGGTCCCCCTCTGAGGATCTCTAAGATGTCAGAAAAAGAAGCATCCTCAGAGGGGGACCTTGGGTACCCTTCCGAATCATCCAGGTCGGTGTCAGATGTCACTGACTCAGGAGAGTCAACATGTTTCCTCTTATATCATGTCCTCTTCCGAGGGGGCTCCCCCAAAGGATCAGGGGAGGCCTTGGAAGAGGAAGAAAGGCCCAATGGGGCAGCCTGGAGTGTCGGTTCTCCTCGCTTGGGGTCGGGAGGGTAGGCAGGGGCCGAAGCAGGCACCGTAGAGGGAGGGGTCGAGGAGGCCGACCGTGGCGCCAGTATTGGAGCCAGCACGCTCCTCATGACCTCAAAGGCGCCCCTGTCAGGCAGGGAAGAAGGACCCAACTCAGAGGAGATGAGAGCTCCCCCAGCACCGAGAGGGATGGCTCCGAGGCCGATGTTGGGGCCAAACTCACCTGCACTGAGGCTCCGAGAGGGAGAGCAGGGTCGGACAAGGGTCCGATGCCACTCGCTCCCTCGGAGCCGACCAGGGAGCCTCGGCGCCCAGATCCCGCCAAGGACGGGATCGGAGCCGACAAAGGAACTGACAACAGAGGGATCAGTTCTGACGCCCCCACAGTACGTACCTCGACGACCTCCGGCTCCGAACTCAGCAGAGTAGTCGGAGGAGGAACTTGAGCGGATGTAGGAGTAGCCCCTGTCTGTTGAGATGGGCTATGTAGCAACTGGGCCAGTGCCTGCGACTTCAAAAGCCGGCTGACTACCCTCTCGAGGTCATGGTCCGAAAGCCTGAAAGACCTAGAGGAATGAGATCTATGGCTCTGCTCTGACAACAGAGGAGACTTCGGAGCCGATCTAACTGACTCGAGAGACTGAGACCTAGAGCGCTTCCTGCTTGGGGATGGCTCCGACTTTAATGACTGAGGTCTAGGTGCCTCGGTTCCGGCCGGAACCGACGAGGCAGCAAGAGAACCACTCGGAGACGGCTCCGAACATGGAGCCGATGATTTGGCGGGCTTTGGAGGTTTTCCAGTTATAGTCTTAGCCGGAGAACCTTCAGGCTTTAACAAGCCTCTAAGAACGAGTTTATTTCTGTGCTCCTGCAGGACTCTAGGGCTAAAAGCATGGCAGATGGAACAAGAGTCCTGCAGATGCAGAGGGCCCAAACAATACACACAAGAAGTGTGACCGTCTGTCAGAGACATCTTCTGACAGCACGAGTCACACTTCTTGAAACCCGATACCTTAGTATCCTTAGACATACTAATGTAAAATTACACTAATATACAATAAAAAATTACAAGCAGAAAAAAGGAACTACCGCTAAACAGAGCGGACAGAATTCCACACACACAGAACAACTAAGGGAAAACTGTACTACTAAGGGGGAGGGGTCAGAGGCCCAACCACCTTAAGGGTGGAGAAAAGGGGGGGGTTTAGCAACTAAAAGGGGGGAAAAAACTAGTCGCTAACCTCACTAACAAAGGTAAAATAGGAAAAAAATCTGACAGAAAAACTATCTATAAAGCTATTAATAATAATATACAACCTGGAGCCGGTGAAAAATGCAACCTCGTAGCTGAAGCGGCAAACGAGATCTGGGTATATGACGCCTAGCATTATGGGACATAGGTTAGCCTTGAGCCGGTAAAAATAGCTCTCGAGCTTTAGTATTAGGCAGAGTCGGAGCCGAGGTTCGGCTCCGAACCCATCCAGCAAGAATGAAGGCGAGATTGACAACTTAACATCTATCAGTATAAAGCTTATCCATCACAGTTGTATACCTTTATTTAATACCACAGAGTAACATATAAACACTTTCCAGTTCAAGTTACTAACAAGTCTGCTGAAATGCATTCTGTACCACTGCAGGTAGCATCAGCTAGTGCTGGCAATGCATTCCCCCCTACATTTTTCTTCATCCCCCTTTCTTATACTCAGCTGGCAGTATCGTATTTCTTGATGCAACCTACCATTGCCAAGATCCAGGCCTGATCATTCAAGTGGGGGACTCTCTAGTCTTGGCAAAGTGATACTAAACTTAACTTCCACCTGTGCAATATCCTATTCTCTCAAAACAGGACATTACAGCACAATATTCACCCTGGGACACAGTCAAGTAGTACCCACTTTAGTAGATTGCTTCTCAGAAAAAAAACATACTTTGAACTATGCACTCTGAATGCACTCTGAAATAATCAGCAATGCTCAGCATTCCTTCACATGTCTAACTCGGTCACCAATTCCAACCCAGCCTTTACTATAAAGCTAAACTGCATACAGCATAGCCCATTCCACACCCTATCTGTTCAGATTTCTCTTAACCACCATATCACCTTCATCCATCCAATCACATCCTTAACCATGCAATGTCAAACTTATTCTTTTGGAATGCTCCCTTCTCTCCTCCCCTAATCCTCCGCTATAAAATCTAACAGCTACTAAAACCAACCCTCACTGTCCTCTATACGCTCTCATCTTTAACATCCCTCTTTCCCATTCTCCTTCCCCTCTTTATATCCCTTTGACCAATAGCACCTTATCGATTACTCTCACCTTTCTCCAGTCATCACACCCTTTCACCATATCCCCCACTACCTTTTATTTTTTTAACTTCACCTGCCACACATCCCCTACCTTTTGATTTCCTTTTAATTTCTTTAACTTCACATCAGCCACAGTCTCAGCCAATCCCCACCCCTACTCTCACTTACACCCTATTGTGACTACCTTCACCCTACTACCCATAACACAGATATACCCCCTAAACTAGCTCACTTTTCCTCTCATGCATTTATTCCTCTCTCGTGCATTTACACCTCCATCTCTTCTCCTCAGCACACCATTTACACCCCTCACCTACCCATCTCTCACCTGTCATCCATCACCACACCATCTTATTCCACTATTACTTCATCTATCCTTCACCACCTACTACCACTACCCTTTAAAGTATACTTCACTTGCCTCCAAGTATACTGAACCTCCATCCTTCACCCTTACCAACCCCTTCCCCTTCAATTCTGTCCCATTCCTCATTACACTTTTTAAAAAAAAATCACTAACTTGAATTCAAAACCTGTAAGAGGACATTCCCCAAATTCAAGTCATCACCACCAAAAGTCTTTAAGCAAATATCTTTGATGAGAGGTCTAGCTCAAATTTGGTGGTGACATACACACCAATCCAGGTCCATCCTCCACTCACAGTATAACGTAGTGCAATACTCCAAGTTTCAACACACACTATACAGTAAAATCCCCTCTCCAATTCTTTAACTCTTCAATCTTTACATCATCAATCTTGATAATCACACCAGAGCATGGCTAGATACACCCTCACAATATTGAACAATCCTGGCTGAAACTGTGAACAACGTCTGATGAAAAACTCCCTACTGGTTACAGAATTCATAAACCAAACTTACAAACAAAAAGAGCAGGAGGCACAGCCATAGTTTATTGTAATAAACCGCTGTCCCAGATGATGTTAAATTGATCTAACCACAACTCCTGCACATGCTTCAACCTCTAATGTTTTCCAGCCAAGTCGTACTGCTACTACCTACAATAAATGTAATAGAACACTTGCAACCCTAGACTGGAGTCTTACTGCAGACCCTGACAAGAGTGGCCAGACTGGAATACTACCAGATTCTCAAAGCAATCACCATTACACACATGCTAGGTGAGCTCTCTCCAAATATTCCAAAATTACCGACTCCAACTTTGTCAGGAATCTGGTAACGTCTTGGCAGCTCAACAGGTAGCACTCTTGCCCTTGGTACTGGAAGATTAGAAGCTTGTGGGTAATATTCCTACACCTGGTAGTTAGATTATTTTGTGCGCCTCCACAGTACAGTGCTAGAGCACACAACAGTTACGAGAGTTTGAGGCCAGAGGGTCTAAACTATTATTTTTGGGGTTGGGGATTGGCATAATGGTTGTGTTTACCTCACAGACACAAGATACATGGTTTGATTATAATCTGTTAGAGGAAACTGACTAGGCTTAAAATGGCCAGAAAGGGCAGCTAGCCTAGTAGTTACCTACAAACCTATCAGATTTAATAAACTTAACTTCTCTTCCCCACTTAATCCATAAGTGGAGTACTCCCAAACATTTTCTCCTGGATGTTAACCAAAATTTCCTAAATATACTGTACCTACCACTCTCATCTTTAAAGTTTCAAATCTAGCTCTGCCCCTTGGCTGACTCAACTAAGCAAGTTATGAGACAGAGTCAAAGCATGAAACATCTGGGATACTAATAAAGCCAATCTAATTCTCAGAACTCTGCAACATAACTAAAAATGTCATTGCTGACAAAAATTACTTTATCAGTCAGCAGGAATCCCAATTTAAATTCCCTAAAATCTTCTGGCCAATCTCGGTCAGCTACATAAAAAAGGTAAATCTTCCCAACCCAATCCTCATCCCACTGAAAACAGACTTCAATACTGCCTGCACTTTCAACACCATCAGCTCTGCCATTTCCCTTTCTAAACATAATCCTAATACAAACCTAGACTTAAAGTCAGTTACAACTTCAACAGCTCTCTCAACTTCAACCTTGAACTAGTCCTTATACCTATTACCCACCATAGATGCTTCCTTATGAAAATGAAAACACTGTATGCACTCTCAGCTGAATACTATAAGGTAGTAGCAGAAGCTTTTGCCTACCCTGTTCTCAATTCTTGTTAAAAGATGTATCCAAAAGACCCTTTCTCCGCAATATCTGAAATAAGTCCTATTTCCTGCTCTCCAAAAGGGTGATACATCCATATTACTATTCAACTTCAGGCCAATTGCCATACTTTGTCCATCTCCAAGTTACTGAATTACAGTTTTGTACACATACCATAAATGTAGATTTTTCAAATGTATTCACTGTTGCAGTAATCACATTTGGGTTATCCCTGCCAGGGTAGCCCTCAGTCGGCCCGAATACCAGAGGCTTAGTATTTTGGTTGCTGTCGCTCCAGGACTGACGTCAGGTCATCAGTAGTATAAAGTAAGGCAGCCAATGCCATTACATCAGTTTTTCTTGCCCCAACTGTCAGGAGCCCCCAAGTGAAAGCCAGTAGATGGTGGAAGAACCCACCAGTAGAAAGTAAACACCAAAAAGTTCCTTGTAAGGAGACAGAGAGAAAAGGTGGATGGAGGGAGGGAAACCAGGACTGCAACAGTGAATACACTCTAACATCTACATTTATGGTAAGTGTACTCAACTGCACTACGTTCTTTGTGTTTCACTGTTGCAGTCATCACATTTGGGTTGATTCCCAAAGCTGAGGAAAGGGTGGAAGCAGTCAAGAAGACTAGGGGCTGGCTAGGATGCCATGCAAGACTGCAGTGACAAAGCCTGCCCCAGATTTGGAGAAGATAGGCAGGTGGTAATGCTTGGTAAAGGTGTGAAGAGATGTCCAGGTTGCAGCCTTCAGGATGTCCCTGGTTGGGACTCCTCTCAGGAAAGCTGCAGAGGTGGAGACTGCTCTGGTAGAGCGAGTCCTGACCCCCTTAGGGGAAGGTTTCCAGTGTTGCTTGTAGCAGAAATGGATGCAGTGTGCTATCCATTTGGAAATGGTTTGTTTGGATATGGCTTTGGCCTCTGCTCCTGCAGCAAAGCTGACTAACAATTGATCAATCGTTCTGAATGATTTAGTCCTGTCTTAGATAGAATCTGAGCTGTCTGTGCACATCTACAGAGTGCAGTATCCTTTCTCCCTTGTTTTGTGGGTTAGGGGAAAAAGGTGGGCAAATTAATGGATTGGTTGAGAACCACGCTGGACACCACCTTTGGCATGAAGGATGGGTTAGTCCTGAGGGACACCCGGTCAGCATCGAAGATGATGAAGGGCTCCACAGCCATGAGTGCTTGTAACTCGGATTCTCTTCCGGCTGAAGTGATGTCCAAAAGGAAGGCCATCTTCCAGGACAGAAACTAACTCTGCTGAAGCTGCTGGTTCAAAGTGGGGTAGGGTGAGCTTTTCCAACACAAAGTTTAGATCCCAAGCTGGGGTAGGTGCTCTTCTGGGTGGACTCAAGTTTCTAGCCCCTCTTAGGAACTTGTTTGATAAGAGGGTGTGAGAAAAGTGGTTGTGCAGTGCTGAAATGAGCAGAGATAGCAGAGGCATGAATTTTATTAGAGGAAAAGGAGAGACCACTGTGTAGTAGGTCAGCTAGGTAATCCAGGATGAGCGATAAGGAGAGCTGTGCCGTAATGGCTCTCTTAGCCTGGATCCAGGTGTAGAACCTTTTCCATTTGTCATCATAAGACTTTCTAGTGCTAGGGCATCTGGCCTCACGTATAACATCTATAACCTGTTTACTGAGATGGGCAGTTTGTTCAGTGGTCATGGAATAAGCCAGGATGCCAAACTGTGTTGTCTGCAATTGGGGATCATGAATTCTCCTTCACTCTGGGTTAGGAGGATTGGGGTCTGAGTGAGATGCCAGGGTGGCAGAGGGGACAGGCTGCGCAGTAGTGGGTACCAGTGCTGTCAAGGCCAGTCTGGAGTAATTAAAATAGTCTTCAGTTTCACCTCAGTTATTTTGAGCAGGTAATGAGAGGTAGTGGGGGAAAAGCATAGACAAAGAGGTTGCTCCACTGCAAAGATAGGGTATCCACTTCCAGCCCCTGCCGTGAGGCTCCCTGGTGCAGAACTTGCTGAGCTGATGGTTGGAGTGGGAAGCAAAGAGGTTGACCTTCGGGGAGCCCCATTTCTGAGTTATTAGGGTGAAGGTTCTTTGGATTAGTTGCCACTTGTGTGGGTCCAGAAGATTTCTGCTTACGTTTTCTGCCAGAGAATTTAGAGAGCCTGGCAGGAATTGTGCTAACAGGTGTAGTTGCATGGCTGAAGCTGTGTGCCAAATGGTCATGGCGAGCCTACATAGTGGGTAGGAATGAGTCCCTCCCTGCTTGTTGATACACCATATCACAGCAGTGGTGTCTGTTTTGATCTGTAGAACTCCTGGGGAGAGAAGGGGCCTGAAAGCTGTCAATAACATCTCTTTTTGGTTGATGTGGGCTCCATTGGCCCTGTATGCACCTGCCGTCCACGTGTGCACCCCAGGCATAGTCTGATGCATCCGTGGCGAGGGTCTGGGCGGCGTGAGGTGGTGAGAAAAGTAGCCCCCTAGTGTGGTTGCATGCTGCTGCCCACCACAGAAAATCTTTCCTTAGACAAGGTATCATTGGTATAAGAATTTCCAGGTCTTGAGAGTGCTGACACCAAAGGCTTTTAATGTACCACTGAAGTTTCCTCATATGCAGTCTGGCATATGCAATGAGTAGAATGCAAGATGCCATGAACCCCAGAGCTTGCAGGATTTTCCTTGCGGGTAACTGGGGTCTGGTGGCTAGTTGAGAGAAATATGCTGTCAGGCAAGTTTGCTTTCCTGGAGTAAGGAATGTCATCTGGGATGCTGTGTCCAGGCTTGCTCCCAGGAATATAATCTTTAGGGTGGGTACTAGTTTAGATTTCTTTTCATTGATAGTGTAACCTCAGGGAGGTCAGTAGGTCCTTTATAAAGGCCAGGTGCTTCAGCAGCTTTTCCTGACTGCCTGCCTGAATAAGGCAGTCATCTAAGCATGGGTAAATCTGAATATTTCTTTGTCTGCAAAAAGCAATGATATTTTGTGAAAACTCTAGGAGCGGTAGAGAAGCCAAAGGGATGTGCAGAGATCCTGCCATGAAACGTAGATATTTCTTACATTATTCCCTGATTGGGATGTGGAGGTAGGCCTCTTTTAGGTCTAGGGTGGCTAACCAAGCCTTCTTGGAGAGCATAGGTAGTAGTTGTTGGAGGGTGAGCATTTTGAATTTTGGAATCACCAGGAAGGTGTTTAGAATGGATAGATCGAGGATTGGGTGCCAGGTGCCCTCTTTTCTGGATACCAGGAAGATCCTGGAGTAGAAACCTTGGCCTATTTGTTCTGCAGGAATGTGCTCTATTGTCCTCAGAGAGCAGAGAATGGACTTGCTTTTTGGCTTCTGCCCACTGGTTTGGAGGAAGATCTGGGAACCCTTTTAGGGTTGGTAGTGTGTGGAAAGAAAATTTGTATCCCTGGGACACTGTGGTGAGGACCCCAGTGGTCGTTGTTTAATGGTGGCCCAGGTGCTTGCGTGGAAGGAGAGTTTTCCTCCTAAGGGCAAATGTAGGTGGGCAGAGGGAGGGGTAGAAGTGGAGTCATTGTTAGCTCTTACCATGAGGGGGTGGCTTAGCACTCCCTGGTTTAGAAGTGGAAGAACTCCATTGCTTTGATCTCTGCATTCTCTATGGCTGTTGTCTGGGGGGGGGGGGGTCTGCTTCCCAGGGATCTCGGCTGAACTGACCTGGAGTGGGAAGGAAAGGACCAGTGCTTGGAGGAGCAATGCCTACTGAACCTGGGTGGCTGGATCTGCAGGAAGTTTGCCTGCATAAATTTAACTTTTTCTTCCATCTTTTTTAAGACCTCCTCTGCTGTGGTGCCTAATAAGCTGTCTTTGTGTAAGGGTGCAGCCAATAATTTGACATGGTCTGGCAAGGGCTGTTCCTTAAGCCAAGCGTGCCTTCTAAGGACAGAACCAGTGACTGCTGCCCTGCAAGATGCTTCTAGGGCATCAAAACCACAGTGTAAGGTGTGCTTAGTTACTTGACTCGCAGAATGCATTAACTCTTCTAACTCTATTTTCTGCAAAAGCAGGAAAAGATTAAATTTTTTCTTTAAGGAATTTCATGGTGTGTTGCTAAAATTTTAGCATATGAAACTGACAATTTAGTGCTCTGATAGCAAGAGTAGCAGAGGTGTATACTTTTTTACCCCATCTAATGCTCGGGAATCCCTATCTGAGGAGGTGAGATTCTTAGCAGCAGTTGCTTTAATTCCTTTAGGCCCTTGAGAAATAACCTCAGGGTCAGCATTAGGATTTTTGAAAATAAATTTGCGCGAGTCAGGGACTCTAATACCAGTCAGGTTTCCTTGGAGCAGGAGGGAGGGTGCCAGGAGTCAAACTAGATTCCATGAAAATATTATCCACAACATCCAGGACAGGAGGAATGGCCAAGACTTTGTGCTGTGGAAGATCTAAGAATTCCCTGAGTCTCTTTTTAGACTGAGGGTAGTCCTGACATTCCTATTGGAAATGCTCCCTTAAAGTATGCAGGGTTTCCCCAAAGGAAAAGTCCTCGGGTGGAGAAGCTGAAGGAATGGATTCCTCTACATCAGAATCCTCATAAGCAAAAAGGGGTTGCATGTCTTCATATTCAGAAGCATCAGTGTCATTGGACTACTGTTCAAATAAAACTACTGGGGAAAAAATCTCTTTCTTTTGGAAGTGGTAGCTTGGCTTTCGCTGATCAGCAATAAGGTCTTCTGCCATTTTATGCATTTGAGACAGACAAGGAAGCAGGTGCCTGAGACTGGGTCACCGACTTATTGGGTGTGATTCGTACCCTGGGCTTTAGAAACTCGGTAGTTTTAGAAAGAACAGTAGATGCGAAAGAAGTCAGTCTGTGTCAAAAAACGGTAGTGCTCCGGACCCATCCAAGGTAGAGACATCCGCAGGATCCTTAGTCGAAGAGTTTTGCGGCATACCGGACTCCAAACGGGTCTCAGTAGCAGCCTGCGAATCCACAGAAGCGGGCATCTGGGGCTGCGAAAGCACCTCACAGAGGACCGGAGAACTGACGAGTAGCTTAACGGAAGACCTGTGCGGTCTGTCTTTATCCTTACGTTTTGTTTGGAAGCTTGCTGTTGGATGGCTTACCAAAGCCATATCGGAATTAGAGGACTGAGAGCAAAAATATCTAGCTACAATAAGGGCCCAATGACGTATAGTTCTGGTGTTAAACAAGGCACAAAAACGACAGTGAAGGACATCGTGGTCTGGGCCTAAGCATGTGATGCAGTAAGAATGAAAGTCTCGGTGTGGTATTTGCTTTCCACAGGCGAGACAATTGTTAACTTTTTCTGACATTGGTTAAGCAAGAAAAACGGATACCCAACAGGGTAGTTAGCTTCAGAAGACTTCAGCTTCAATTCGGAAAACGAAACTCGGGTAGCGGCAACCGGCACTCATGCAAACAGCTTTTGCTTCAGGCTCCTCGGCAAGAAAGACTGATTTAATAGCGTTGGCTGCTTTACTTTACACTACTGACGATCTGACATCAGTCCTGGAGCGACAGCAACCGACGCAGAAATACTAAGCCTCTGGTATTTGGGCCAACTAAAGGCTACCCTGGGCACGGATAACCCAAATGTGATGACTGCAACAGTGAAACACAAAGAACATATGTATTTACCACAGCTATTAACATTTTTACTTAACATAAAAAAATGGAGATCATGCTATATAAGAGTTTCACCAATAAATTTAAACATAGAAGAAAATTGTAAACAATAAGTAATAAAATAATTAAAACAAACCCACTGAATGGTATGTCACAAAATTCTTTACTAAACTAAAACAAATGGTTAAGCGCTTTTGTTCATAAAATTATGAACTTTATCAGAACAAATCCAAACATAAAACAACCCTATTCATTAATTTAAAACCAACTTCATTCTCTGGGTGATGCCTGTTAAAATGAAGACAGTTGTTAGTAAATGTGTCTTTCCTAAATATAGCACTGCTAAATCTCTAACTTTGCATCCACTGTATAACATCCAAGAAATAAATCTGCATCCCTTTTCCACTGATGGTAAATATTAACCATGGAACTTTATAAAACAATGGATTTTATCTCATTTTAGCATTCATTTTTAAGGTTTTATCACTTTAAATTTGTGGCAACTTGGGGTTTTGAATGTTGATTAGTGGTGTTTTGTCATGTCATTTTTAGGAGGGATATTTAAATTGCAATGTTTGTGAAGTTAATTATTCTGATGAAGTTCCAAGTAAATTAAAAAAGGAATGAACGCGCTTATACACTGCTTAGGCTCCAGTACAGGTAATGAAGAGCAAATGGCTCACAGAAGTAAAGTTGATCTTAAGTTTTTGTTGTATCTTTGCCTCAGTGGTGTTTTGTTAAAGTTCATTGATTAAAAATAGCACCTACAATTGTCTCAAATATTTATAAGCTATTCTCAAAACATTATCTTAAAGCCACATTATCCTATAAAGACCCACTTCCTCCAATAACACATTTAAACCTACTTCTAGTATAAAATGTATATAAATAAATGCCTAAATAAACAAATACACAGCCTAATTTATGTAAAAGAACTATTTATAAAATATACATTAATTGAATAAGCATAAAGAATGAATAAGCATTTCTCTCATTTTTTTTCTTAACTGAATACAGATGTTCATTAACTCCCACCCCAATTGGCTACGTTTTTCCAATATAGCATGCTTTACAGGACATGCATTTTAAAATACAAACCACTCCACTCGTACTACAATTAAATTTCTCATTTACATTTCAAACTCTTGGGTATGCAGCTACAGTAAAATTATTTCCTTCAAGTGTATAACATTGTATGCATGTCTCACATTTATACAGCCCATATTTGTGCCCTATTGTAGAGCTACTCTTTTCACTTTCCAACATATTCTTCAGGTTTATTACTATCAAATACAAATTTAGGTTCAGTACCTAATTTGTCAACTAAATTAAAAAATACAAATACCCCATATTCCAATTTCTAGTAATATTTTTCACTGTTTTATTATTATTATAAGTTAACGCAATTACTATTCTAAATTCATCCCATTTCCATTGCTATTCTAAATTCATCCCCTTTGTCTGTATTTTTCAGTAAAAATTCAGTCTTTCAAGATTAGACAGAACCTTCCAGTCTTAGCCACATAAATCTCCTAAATTATCCTGTGACGTTGGCCATATCCCACCAGACTGCCACCAATTAAATGATGTCCCTTACTATCCTGGGTCAGTAACTAATGAGCTTCAATCCTCACTACAGACTCCAATACAAGACTGTCACTTAAACAGAAGAAATACTTCATATTCCCCCAAAAGCACAACAGGAATGTGCTCTATTTTCCTGGGACTGGACTATATAACCCTGTTCACCTCAAATGTATTTTCTTATTACACACTTCAGAGTAAAGTGTCCCAAAATTAAGATCTCTGATACCCAAAGTAAATTTAAATCTCACACATCCAAACACTTCTGGGAAAGTCTTACAGATTTCCAGCTATGTCCCTTCCCCCAAAATAATATTCTACTACTGTCACCAGAGTGTCTTCATGTTTTTCTAAATGGGTGTCCAATTATGTAAATTAAATATCAAAATAAATTATAGCTTTGACCATAAGTGACCAGGTCTTCAAGGTGACCTGGGGACTATCAAACAGAGAGAAGCACTCTCTAATCACTAAAGAAAATAAACACCAATTTCCAGCCACTAAAGTAATGAAAAAAACATTTAATAAGTAAAATGATTACAAGAATGTAAATCAATAGTGTTCAACAAACACCAGAACTCAATCACCAGAAATGTAAAATAGGAGTCTATTTTAGAAAATCTCTAATCTTAATAACTAAGCTTTCCCAATCTAACTAAAGAACACAGTTGTCCCTGATCTAATCTAACATATAAAAGCAAGGCAAAAGGCAGGCTTACAGTTTTTGGTGGGTTCTGTTTTATGGGTGTCCACTGACTGCTCAGTACTTCACTGCTTTTCAGTCTCAACCGTCTTCAGGAGTCTCAACTATATAGTTTTAAAAATAACAGTCAGCTATTTGAAAAAGTTACTTTCCTGTCAATCAGCTGTTTGATCACTTAGCAGCCAGTTATATTCTAATGACATCACTTACTGTTCAGCTGATTCTCCACAGTACTTTAGAATGTCCCCTTCACACATGTGCAATTAGAAATGTATCAAAACACTGGCAGATTCTTTGAACATCCTGTGTAAGCAGGGGGACACAACATTTAATAAACTTATCAACATTTCACAATTAGACATGCTGGCATACAATGCAAGTTAATCTGAAAATATAAACAAATTTCCTGCCAGACATACTAACAGATGACAGTGTTTTCAGTTTCTTCACATACCTCAATCAAATCCAGTGTGTATTCACATTTAATAAACATCCTCCTTAGTACGTCCACTTTTTGTTGGAATACCAAATCATCAAAGACCACTGCAGGAAAACCTTACAAATTGTCCCTTCACTAAATTATGTTTCTGTCAGAAAGAATGTACACTAGTAAAGTGCAAATAACTGTTCGACCACTTAGGTTTAATAAAAATTAAACTCCCTTAGCATAATCCTTACTTGAAATGAAATCTAAATAATTAACTGTCCCTAGATTGTAGCTCATAGCAAGTTTTATATAAAATCTTACTGGATTTTTTTGATAAAAAAAAAAAAAAATTCCTGCAACTTTTTCATTGTCCAGTTCCTCAAAATTGATAAATCATCCAAAAACCTAAAATATAATTTAATAAACTCAAAATACTCACTATTAAACACAATTGTTTTCCAGTATTGCAGCACTATATTTGCGAAAATGGGGACCATAGCCACTTTTCTGTTTATAATCTCCTTCAAGGTCAACAAAAGTGTTCATAAGCACAACTTCCATTAAATTTACAATAAAATTAGTTTACTTCCTTTCAATATGCATTCCCATACACAGCGCTTCCCAAAAGCAATCCAACCCTTGCAAATGTGATATTACTAAAATCAGGTAATCGCCAAAAGGGACTTTAGCCAATTCACTCAAACAGTGCCATGAATACCCAAGGGCATGCGCCTTAGCATTAAAAAGGTAACTTTAATAATTTATCAACCAATTTTGCCCAAAGTTGTTCTTTTACCTCCCAGAGGCAACAACATGCCTAAATGGGTGATCAATTACATCCCCATGGACCTTTCGTATACCAAAAATGGATGAAATAAATATATTTTTAACAATTAAGTAGTTGTGTGGAAGTTGTCAGTTCTTTCTCTATCATAACATATAACCACAGATCAATTTTGCAATATGCTACATAGATATGTTTGAATTTATTTCAAAATAAATATCATTACTAAGATATTAGCACATCTTAGCACTATAACAGAATTCATCAGTACTTTTCTATCCCTTTTATCAGGTTTTATAACCAGAATTAATTTATTATTAACCAAATTATCCAACACAATTTTTTGTTCCTTGGTCAAATTAAAACATATCCCTTGTTTAATTTATTTGTAATACTACTTAAATTCCTGTTGCACATCTTTTCAAAGGCTATTATGGATGGTAATAGCAGTGGGTTAAAAGTAGTTGTTTAACTTCCCCAGTAAAATCAAACCATTTTAAAATAACAATATTTAATTTCCTAGTAAACTTGAGCTGTACAAAGTGGAAACTAAGAAGGTATAAAGATAAATCCCCTTTTAACAATTCCATAATGTTCTTAATTTAAAACTAAACTGTGTAGGTTTCTGGCTGCTGTCCGCTCTACCCTGGCGTACTAGCTCTGGTAGGTTTTACTTGCTTGAATCACTGCTCGCAGTTCTTGAAGCTTTTGTTGCCCTGTATACTGAAATTGACTGCAGATTGCCTTTTTTATCGTGGAACATATGCATTAAGCTTTATCAACACCACGCTATAGTGCTGGTTCTGTGTTTTATTCAAGAATTGCTTTCCTAACGAAAGACTGTGTATTGAAGTGCATATATTTGACTGCTGAAAGGCTTGTTTCGTTTTCACTTAGATGCATATTTCTTAGTTTTGAACCAATTGCTTTCTGTATATCATACTGATTAGTATAACTATGTTATTACCTTCTTGCCTAAACACTTGCTAGTCGCTTATTACAGGCTTCAACTAACTTGTTATTTATCCCTCTGTTCACAGTGTATGTTATAGAGATTTATAATGTGTTTTTAAGTGATATTTGCTTTAAGGATACACTAATTGGCTATGTCGCTGTAGAGAACTGAGTAGCTACTCATACTGTAACAGTAATTACTCTTCTTTCGTTGCCTGGCGCTTTTACTTTGACTTGTATCTAAATACTGTAGTTTACCTTATTTCCTACACCGCGCCACCCTCGCAGAGCCTGGCCACGTGCTCAGCTGGCGTTCTTCACTCCCGATACTCATAAACCATCACAAAGCCCTGTAACTCCAGGAGTTACATTTAGATACCTTGTTAACCACTTTAAAAAGTGGTTTTTCGAGCTGGACCTACCCTGAAATCTTTTCGCTTCTTAAGACCTCTAATACGTGGTAACTCTGTTTATCACTTAATTGTGCCAAAAGCGCTACAGCAGTATAAACGGGGATTTAAGCGATAGTAACAGCTTATCTCTTGGAGGGTTTTAAATACCCTCTTATCTTCTTGCTTCCTTAAACCTCTAATGGTATGTTAACTACCGCTTACCAGTTACTTGCGCTGATGCACTGTAGTAGTAGAAACAGGGAATCAAGCGACATTAACAGCTTATCTCTTGGTGGTTTTAAATTGCACCTGTAGACCCCAGATTTTAAAGGCTTCTAAGCGGTAGCTATTTACATGCTGCTGATGCCCCTGTAAATCCCTCTTTTGTTTTCCATGATCTACGCTAGTTTATTTACAATATATTTTGTAATTATTTGCACTATCCACTACACTAATTTTTTGTTTCTTATTACTGACTTACTGAAACTTCAGAGTTTATTTTAATGATGAAGGATAACTGAGAAGCTGGTTTACAAATCTCATACAATTTTACTCTCCTGCATATTGTTATTTTATATGTACTGACATCACTGTATTAATGCAATGAGCTAAAGCTTATCTATATGCTACCTTCTTTCAACTATTAAATAGAGTATATGTATTAGTATTAGTATTAGATTGGTAATTATTTTGTTCCTTTAACTGCTTGTTTTGTTGGAACTTTTTTTTTCTCTCATGCTAATACCTGTGTTAACTCTGATCTGTTTTTCTTTTTATCTGCCTGCCTGTCCCCAAAGTTACCAGCTGAACTATACTGTTTCCAGTCTTCTTTTACGTCCTCCTGGTGCCTGAAGAACCTGGCCAACCCTCCTGTGATTGATTGAAATGGCCTGTCCTATACTGTACCCTCTACCAAGGAAAGAAAGTAGGTTATGGGCATAGATTTGTTGGTAGATTAGGCTCCTGTTCTGGTATTCCTAAAAGGGTCTTATAGTTCGCCTGTGCGTGAGTATGTAGCAGCCAGTACCTCTCCTTCTTAGCCTCCACTCTCCCACCCTTTGTATTCTCTATTCTCCTACTTTTTAATTAATTTCTCTCCTCCCTCACACCCCTCTTGGTCTTATTTTATTTTTCTCTGTTTCTCTCTCTTTTTATCTGCGCTATCTTACAGGTAGCTCCCTCCCCTCTGTTTCTGTTTCTCCTCTGCTGTTCCCCTTTGACTCCAACTAGCCCTTTCACCTGTCAATATAGTACTCTGTCTTCCTATCCCCTTTAACCTCTATCCTAGCCTCACTCTCTGACTGTCTGTCCCCTATCTCTTTGATTTGCTCCATTCCTTGTAAACTGCCTACTTTCCTTGTTAACTTAGACCTGCTCCTCCTCTATATTCACTGTATGTTCTAATACTGATTTTAACCTGACTGAGCTTTTATCATCTCTCTGGAACACTGGTCTCTACTTTACCTCCTTCTCATTATATACCTCTCTCACCTTACTTACCTGCATTTTTGATTGTCTCCTTTCCCATCTCTCCTTCAGTTGTTTCTTCCCGCTCCGTTCGCCCTGCGGGCTCACTCTGCTCCCCTCCCTAACCCCAATTCCCACCCACCCCCAGGGGTCCTACTCTTATACCTCTCTGAACACACCCCCCTACTTCTTCCTTCCAATATCTTAGCCCTGCTTTTTCCTGCTCCTTTGTTAACCACACCCCTTACCACCCCTTTCCCTCATACCTCTTTCCATCAAATATCCCTCCCTTATATCTGACCTCACAGCTCTATACTGGTCTTCTACTTCATTTTCATTTTTTATTTTTCCTCTTACACTACCCTTTTGTACCCTCTTACTACCTCTTACTGACCCTCTTCCACTCCTCCCTCTCCTATAGGTTTTACATCCTTTCTCCTATCTCATCCACTTCTAGTACCTTCCTTATCTCATCCACTTCTAGTACCTTCCTTAACTCCTACTCTAACACTCTCTAGTTATGCCTCCCAACTTCCTTACTATGCTCACACTTACAGTTCCACTCCTTACCATCCTGTTCTCTGCATACTTTCTTACCTTCTTTGAAAACCCTCTTTGTCCACTCCATCTACCCCAACAAACACACCTCAACTCTCACACATACTTCTCCCATTTTACACTCCAACATTGCTTTTAACCCCAACTATCTCTTACCTAAATACCACGGACTCTCCCACCTTAAGTATGTCCATCCTACCAATAAGAAACTAAAACTACAAATCTTTCTAAAGAACCATTTACTAACCAAACCAAATATTCCTACATTACAAGATGGAGACATCCACCCTAATCCTGGGCCAACTTATCCCTCTCCCAAAACTAATAGACCTAAAATCAATGACTCCCTCCTTATAGGACACCTTAACATTCATAATATAAATAACAAAATAGCCCAATTACATGCCCTCCTAGATATCCATTCTTTTGACATTGTCTGCCTCTCAGAGACCTGGCTCAAACCAGATACAAAAGACACTGAGATCACACCCCAAGGCTATAGTATAATAAGACTTGACCGACCAAAACGTAAAGGTGGTGGAGTAGCAATTCTTTTTAAGAATCAACTCAATATCTCTACTCTTCCAGCTTATCCTATCCCAGATTGCAAAGTAGAAGCCATCATAACAAAACTCCAAATAAACACCAAGAAATCCCTTTACATTATCTGCATCTACTTACCACCAGGAAACAATATACCCATACTAGAACCCTTTCTTAGCTGGGTATCTACTACTTACCCCCAAGAAACTATAATTCTAGGTGACATCAATGTTGACTGGAACACTATCAATGCAGATAATCCTTCCTCACATATGAACCTATATGGTTTCACCCAGACTATTACTACAACCACTAGAATCAACAAGCCTAACAATAAAGAGAGTATTTTAGACTGGATACTCATAAACAAAGTCAAACAGGCCTACAAAGCAGGAACCCTGCTTGATGATATAAGTGATCATTCTTTAACCTATATCACTAGAGAAAAGACTGATTTCCCTAACCTCCCTAACATTCAAAAAATATGCTCTACAAAACATTTTAATATAGACCTATTTCAAAATGAACTCAGCAAATGCAACTGGAGCCCCTTAAAATCTCTTCCTCTTGAAAATGCAGAATCATACTTTAATACCACTTTTTTATCCATTCTCGACAAACATGCTCCTGAACGCACCATCAGAATGAAACCCAATATTGCCCCATGGCTCTCTAAAGAAACTAAAAAGCTAATTCTCTCCAGAAATAAAGTCTGGGCCAAATGGATATGCCATAGAAATTCCCACGATCTTATTCATTTCCGCCAACTTAGAAACATGACAAAAAAAGCAATAATTACTGACAAAAAAAACTTCTTTTGTAAACTTCAACAAACTCATCATAACAATCCCAAACAGTTTTGGTCATCTATTAATAGACTCCTTTCCCCAGGAACATCCAAAACTCCCACCCCTCTTAATGCTGACCCAAACACTCCCCACCTCACTGCAAATGCTTTCAACTCTTTTTACTGACACTATTCTATCACTAGCTAGACAACTTAGCACTAATAACTCCTGCCCACCTATAAACCAAAGACACTCTTCAAATAACTTTAAAATACAACCTATTCCTACCTCTTTCATCTCTAGACTTATTCACAAACTGAAGCTGTGTACCCCTTCTGCTGACAAGCTCCCTTCACTCTTTCTCCAAAAAGCTGCCAAAGAAATTGCATACCCAGTATCTATACTTATAAACAGGACAATCCAAGAGGGAACCATCCCATACATCTAGAAAATATCCCATATTATCCCATTACATAAAGGTGGGAATTCCATTGAGTACTCAAACTATAGACCAATTGCCCTCCTTTCTCCTTTAGCAAAAATAATGGAAAAATGTATTCACCAACAACTTTTACAGTATCTCTCTCAAAACAACATAATAGCAAACTGTCAGCACGGTTTTAGACCACATCATAGTACTACCACTGCTCTCCTATCGTTTGTAGATACTATCAATAGGAACCGCAACGACAACCTTCTCTCTTCTGCTCTCTTCGACCTCTCTAAAGCTTCTGATATGGTCAACCACTCCATTTTAATTAACACTCTTACATCCCTCTCCTTTGATAATCTTGCCATTAACTGGTTTACATCCTACCTCAGCAATAGACAACAAGCAGCTCATTGGGAAAACCAAATTTCCTCACTCACACCCATTTCCATCGGTGTACCTCAGGGCTCCATTCTAGGACCTTTTCTCTTCTCCCTGTTCATCAATGATCTCCACTTAGCAATCCCTCAAGTAACCTGCATTCAATATGCAGATGACTCCACCCTTATCTGCTCTGCTTCATCTCCTAATGAACTTTCATGTATTATTCAAAATGTCTTCAACACAGTAGAAACTTGGTTCGCCAGACGCAACCTCCTCCTCAATGCCAAAAAAACTAAACTTCTCCTTTTCTCTCCTACCACACGGTCCACTCCCTTGGACTTCACCATCTCCTCAAATAATGCCACTCTCATTACTCCTGATCCAACAACAAAACTATTAGGAATAACAATTGATAACAACCTCTCCTTTGATCAGCATATCAACAACACCATTAAAATAGTCAATAGAAAAATAGGAAGCCTATATAGAATTAAACCTTTCCTAACCTCATCATCCAGAGCCAAGATTGCCCACTCCCATCTTTTGTCAACTCTTCTTTATGCCTCACCAATTTTTACTAACCTTAGGAAAGCCAACCTTAACAAACTGGCTACTTGCTACAACAACATTGCCCGTTTTGCCACTAGTAACCCTCTTAGAACTCATCACTGTATTAACCTGAAACTTCTAGGCTGGCTAGAACTACAAAACCTTCTGTGAATCCCTCAACTCACTATTGCCCATAAAATTCTATACCAACCCAATAAAACCCCTATACTTTCTAAACTTTTAATCCCTTATAACAACCTAAACTCCCTTCGCTCTTCCAGTAAACTTATGGCTACTATAACAAAGACTAATAATTCCGCTGGTGACTCTCTATTCAATAATACTGTAGGAAGGAACTGGAATCTGCTTCCTAGCGATATAACACTTACCACATCTCTGCCTCTCTTTAAACATAAAATCAAAGATTACTTCCAAAGCCACTGGCTCTGTTCCTGTACAAAACCTGACTAATCTTTTACCTCTTCTGCGCTTTCCTACTACTCTGCACTTTCCTACTACCTTACTTTCTCTCTCTTTTCTGAGTCAGCTTCAGTCTATCTCCTTTTAGAGTTTCTTTGTTTCTTCTTTCCCCTATGTTAATCTCTCTCATCCATTTTTTTAACATTTTCTTCTCTTTTCTTAAACTGCTTCCCTCCCCTCCTACTATAGTGTTTCTCTTTCTCCTTTTGTTACTAAGATTAGTTCTATATAATATTATAAGTCAATTTTGCTCTCTGTTTTGTGCCTTGTTCTTGATGTTATTACAGCTAATAATGTTATTCTTAGAAATGTGATTCTCTTCATGTGTATACCTGTTATTGGGTACTATATTTTTTTATTTGTCTTTTCATCTATGATGATTTGTCCATTTGCTTGTTGATTTTTGACTTTTTTGTTAAAATTTGTGTGGAGCTTTTCTCCCCGGGCCTCTACTGAAAATGGAAATGTATCCAGCTAGACTAGCCCGGTCAACAAATGTAAAATAAATAAATAAATAAAATAAATATAATTAAAAATCTCAAAACCTTCATATGCATTCACCATTCCATTACTAAAGGGACTATTCAAGAGTAACTCCTTCCCCACCCACTGCCCATCCCACTCTCCTTTATTAACTGATGGTAACTCCCATAAGAGCCCCTCTGCACAGTCTCCTGTTCTAACATAATTTACCTGTCTTTTATTTGGGGAGACCTACATGGTAGTGGAGGAAATTCCTGAGCTGGGGTAGGAGAAAAAAAAAAAAGGAAACCATCCCGATCTCCATAGGTTTCCTGGTTAAAATAAAAATATCTTGGAAGGATGAGAGAAATGTTTTACTTGAACACTGGATGAAATGTAAAAGTTTGAAGAAATGTTTATTTTTTTTATTTTAGAGAAGGGAACACAATGATGGGACGGGGGTGCCACTGGGAATCCTATATGGAAAGTAAGGTATTATGGCAAATAAGACTGAATGCAACACAACACCCCTGACATTAATGATAAATTGAGCATTAATAGTTTACCGGCATCAAGTATAGACAGAATTAAATGAAAGTTAGTTTAAATTATTTACTATATATATGTATTAATAGTCTAGAGCGTATCTGAGTAACATTTATATACAGCATTTCTTTTACATACATACATTAGAATGCATTTTATGTTTATTAATACATTTCACAATCGAAGTAGATTTAAATATCTAACTGGGGAAGACAGAGGTGTTTATAGCATAATATGGCTTTAAGACTGAGTGCTTTGAGAATAACTTGTGAATATTTATGAGATTAATATGTTTTTTGATTGATAAATGAATATTGCTCTAAATGGCACTGCTTTGTTTGGATTTATTATTTAACGAACAAAAGGGCTTAACCATTTGCTTTATTTTAATAAAGAACGTCACAGTGTGCCATTCAACATGTTTTAGTTTTATTGTTTTGATTGACACTGATGTGGAATTTACTGGTTAAAATAAAAAAAAAAAAAGACAATTCATCAATTTTAACAGTCTACTGACTCATGCTAGAGTTCCCTTTGTAATTTCAAAATTTCTACTTAACCTCCTCTTCCCCTTTTCAACATGGATCTGTCCCTTCCATAGCAATGACATTTCCTCACCACCACACATCAACATATGAAAGATAACTTTCTGAACTCCTTTCTTTACTGACCTAAAACGTTTGACACTTTCTCTCACACCAAATTTGTCTCAGCTATCCAAACAGTTAAAACCCTACATCAACAACAGAAACCAAAATATTTAATGGCAACAAGCTAAATCAGCATTCCTCTCCATCTCTGTAGGTGTTCCCCAAGGATTGTGTTTCTTAGCCCTTTGCAACATTTAATTAATGACCTGCCTTCATCTAACCAGTAAATCTTCATTCAATAAAATTCCTCTATCATCTGCTTTACTAATCACAAAGCAGCCTGCATTCTCCTCTATCAAAGTTTAGCTTGAAAAGTGTAACCTTGTTCTAAACCCAAATAAAACCAGGCTAATGCTGCTCACCTCCAACTCAAACTCTGACCTTAAAAAACAGTTCTAATGGTACCATTATAAAAACTGTTCTCTACATTAAATTAATAGATAGTGTCATTAATGAAAACTTAAAAGATTGATTTACATATCCAACAAATATTTTTAAAAAAATCATAATAAAAATGGGTTTTATCTAGTGTTTACTTGTGACTTTGCCTCTCTTACAGTGCTCCAGTTTTTACTAACTTGCACTCAACTCATCTTATAAACCTGAGCAGTGCTACAGTAACAACTGTCAAGTTTACCACCAACCTACCTAATGGAATCCATTACTGTGCTGACATCAAACACAAATGGCTTGAATTTCTTAACTTTCTAAAATACTGCCAGATAAAAGTAACACACAAAACCACTTTGCTTGTTCAATACATGTCCCTACTTAATTCTTTACTTTAATGGTATACACCTATAAGAAAAATGCACGTCTATGACAAATACCTCTGCTTCAAAAATCTCAATAACTATGCAAACTCTTTCTATGCAAATTATATTGCTAAGACTTGGAATTCTATTCTCACTTCTCTGACAAGACTTCTGTTGTTGTGTCTTTCGGCTTTTCCTGGTTAGGGGTCACCACAGTGGAACTCCGGTCCGCTAATGATTGGTAGTTGATTTTTACGTGCCGAGTTGCCAGCCCTGACGCACAACCTTCAATGAAGTTACCCCCATTCACACATGTCTCCACGCAGAAGACGCTCTGGCTAACCGGGAAAAGCCAAAAGACACAACAACTCCTCCTCTAACAGAAGTGATTTCAACATATTATTAAAAGCATTTCTCAAATTGTGTCAAAATATAAAGAAATATATTAGTGTATATGCTTCCATATTAACATAGAGAATATTTTGTTTAAAGCACATTGTGGTGGCTTAACGAGATAATCCGTCATCCTGAAAGGCATACTGGACATTTTCATTTTGTCAACAGATAAAAACTGTCTCTACAAAAATGATAAATAAATAATATAACAAGTACAGTTTAGGACTATTCTCATGTCCTTTACTCTAATTCACTTCATTAGGGCACTACACTTAAATGAATTCAACATTTTAAAAACTCACCAACAGTCATACAGCATAAAACCGCTTTGGCACTAATACACAGACAAATTACTATAAACCAGCCATTCTAAACTGAACATAAAAAAACTCATTGGCTTATTCCACTAAATCATAACCTAGCTAATGCACTAAAATTTTTTGTAATTAAAACATGATTTCTAGTAACCTACAGATGATAGTTCCAATAGTTACGACATTTACTAGCCATTGTTTATATTACAGTTTATGCTGTTTGGAGCCGTACTTCGAGATTACCAACAATGTTAATATAGTAAATAGTTATAATTTGGCATAAAAAAAAAAATCACTTTCCTTTACTTATCAATCCAGTTAGATCAATAGCCATTCCCTGATTTGTGTGCTGACTCGGCTTGTGAAATAGTGAGCTACGAAGTGGATATGGTTTGACATAGTAGCATAAATACATTTATGCATACATATTCTACTGTTAAAGTAGTACAGATCTCTGCAAAGCAGAGGTAACTAAATACAAAGCATCACCGGGAAGTTTTCTAGCATTATACAAGCTATCATTTGATACCATGAAATTCCATACCAACGCATCCCGAGTCAGATTATTAGCAGAGATATGAATATGGCACATATTTTATAATATGACATGAAAAAATGACACTCACTTAATGATCTTCCCATTTGGATCAACATTCACTTCTAATCTGTATGCTAACTTGTCTTGTGAAATCTTGTTCCACAATTAAATTAAGATGACATTACCTTACCCGACACATCTGCATAAATATACTTATGCACATCTACTTATTTTATTTAAAAGGAAAACCTGACTATTCAGAAAGGATCTACCAGCTGCCATTATACCGTTTTCAATGAAGGCTACTTGCAGAAATTATGATTAGGAAACAAATGGTGAAATCATAAAAAAATACATTAAATTTCAAGTGCCATTGTTATAAATATCTGACCAATACGACCCTACCCAGTCGGACAACATTCTGTAGCTTCATGCCAATGCTCTACATAAAAAGGCCACACAAATAAGCAACTACAGCTCAGATCCATATAGGTGAATTGAAGCATTTCTCTACTACCCTATTAGGTTAAAAAAAATTGAGATGACTGGGTTTCACCATCCAAGAAAGTAAGCACTACCAGTATTTCAATCAGTATTTTAACCAATGCACAGAAAAAAAGGTGAAAGGCAGAAGTACTTAGACCGCAGAAAATACGTGACCCATATATTTAAGTTCAATTTATATGGCCACTATTAAGCATGCCAACAAATCACTTCAAATAATGCTGCTGTAGGTTATATGCATCTGCTTTTGTCCAGGTTAGTCATGTAAAAATGAATTCACTTATACAGTTAAACAAAAGCTCATACTGGCTGAATACATCTTCAGAAAGCAAGAATCAATCTGTTTAGGCACTATCACTCAATCACTCAAACACAGATAACATTAGCCACCGCATGACTTAGAAGACTATTCAAGGAGTAACCCCTTTATCTCCAGCTGCCCATCCAACTCCCTTTTATCAACTGATAGTAATTCCCATAATAGATCCACTGTATGTTCTCCTGTTCTAACCTCATCTACCTGTCTTTTATTTGGGGAGATCTGCATGGTACTGCTGGAAATGCCTGAGGCGGGGCAGGAAAGAAAAAAAAATGCCTCCATCCTGGTTTCCACAGTTTTCCTTCTTAAAATATCTTGGAAGGATGAGAGAAATGCTTTACTCAAACATTTGATGAAATGTAAAATTTTTAAGAAGTTTTTATTTTCTATGTTAGCGAAGGTGCCACATGATGATTGGGGGGGGGATAAACTGGCAAACCTAATTTTAAAGCAAGGAAGCCATTATGGCGAATATGGCTGAATACAACACATCACCCTGGTAATAATGATAAATTAAGCATTAACAGTTTACTGGCATTAAGAGAAGAGAGAATTAAATGAAGATTTAGTTATTTATTATATGCATATTTATTGTCTACAGCTTATTCAATTAATGTATACTTATATACACTTTTTCTTTTACATACAGTGGGATGTGATTTTATATTTAGGTATATATTTATATACATTTTATACTCTAGAAGCAGATCTAAATATCTTATTGGAGAAACAGTTGGGTGTTTATAGGACAATATGGCTTTAAGACTGTTTTGAGAACAGCTTCTGAATACTTATGAGATATTAATAGACGTTATTTTTGATTGATTAAAAGACCATTCCTGTAAATGGTGACATTTTGTTTGGATTTATTCTGACAAAGTTCATTAAGTTACGAACAGAACTGCTTAAACATTTGTTTTATTTTAATAAAGAATGTTGCAGCGTCCCATTCAGTGGTTTTTAGTTTTATTGTTTTGATTTACTCTGAAATTTACTGGTTTAAAATAAATTACAATCCACCAAATTCCCAAACCTGAAGCCCTGGACTTTGAACTGCTGACATCAGTTATGACAGCAACATTCTTTTTATCATGTAGCTGTCAAGGCTGTTTTCCAAGTTCTCTTCTCCAAAGACAAGGTGTCATTACAGTTCACAGAATAACCCATGGGAGCTTGGATGTGGCATGCATCAGCAGAATCCTCATGACCAAGTTTTGAATCACACAACCATTTTGACAAGGGGACCTTCTTTGTTGCTGTGCAATTCTCAAGGTAGAGAAAAAGAAGGTGTGGCGTCATTAGTCTAGCTCTTTGAAAGATTGCTCTGCAAATTTCCTACAATCTGAAGACGAGTCAAAGATACTGATGTACCAGACATCCAGGTCTCAGGTAACAGCACTGCTAAAGGACCAGAAATTGCAAAGATAGGCCTAACAGAGAACAGAGATGCACTATTCAACAGATGGCACAGTAAAACAGAAAACTTCAGGGTAGATGCTAGCTAAGGAAAGACCACTAGGATACTCCTAAGAAGGCTTGTGTCTGCCCCATATAGCCTGGAAGCAGAATACCACTGTGCTACACAAACTAAAACTTCTGAGACTTGGCTTCCACCTGGAAGAACCACTCTTCTGTATGAATTTTAAGTGGTTATCACAGGTTGTAGGGACAACAGTATATGCAAGCACCTATGCCTAGTGGTACTGGACCAGAGTCTCCCTGTCCAGAACCTCCAGGTCTAAGCAGGACCACTGAGATCTCTATAGTCACTCACTCCTTAGTCCTAGCAAATTCTCTCTCTAAACCTTTCCACTGTATTTCCATCTTATGATTATTGTACCATCCCTAGGATGCTTTGATTTTTTTTTCCTGTGTTTAAAACTGGTGTTAGCCAACAGGGTGCTGGCAAAATTGGGCTACTGTTGGCCGAAGGAGGGGAAGAAGAGGGGAAGGCATGCCTGAAAGCAGAAAGAGAGGAGGAAGGTTAGAGTGTAGTAGTGAGGGTAGGAACTTTGAATGTTGGCAGTTTGACTGGTATAGGGAAAGAGCTGGCTGATATGATGGAGAGAAGGAAGTCTGATATAGTGTGTGCGCAAGAGACCAGATGGAAGGGGAGTAAGGCTAGGTGTATAGGAGGTGGGTTCAAATTGTTCTATCATGGTGTGAACAGGAGGAGAAATGGTGTAGGGATTATCCTGAACAAACAGTATGCCAAGAGTGTTTTGGAGGTGAAAAGAGTGTTGGATAGAGTGATGTTTATGAAACTGGAAATTGATGGTGTAATGATGAATGTTGCTAATGCATACACTCCGCAAGTTGGGTGTGCGATGGATGAGAAAGATAAATTTTGGAGCGAGTTGGATGAAGTGGTGGTAAATGTACCCAAGGGTGAGAGAATGGTGATTGGAGCGGATTTCAATGGGCATGTTGGTGAAGGGAAGAGAGGAGATGAGGAAGTGATGGGTAGGTATGGTGTTAAGGAGAGGAATGGAGAAGGTCAGATGGTAGTGGATTTTGCGAAAAGGATGGACATGGCTGTGGTGAATACGTATTTTAAGTAGAAGGAGGAGCATAGGGTGGCGTACAAGAGTGGAGGAAGATGCACAAAGGTGGATTATATCCTATGCAGGAGGGCCAGTATGAAGGAGACTGGAGACTGTAAAGTGGTGACAGGAGAAAGTGTAGTTAGTCCGCATAGAATGGTGGTCTGTAGGATGATGTTTGGTGATCAAGAAGAGGAGGACAAGTGTGAGAGCAGTGCCAAGGATCAAATGGTGGAAGCTGAAAAAGGGTGACTGTGACATGGAGTTCAGGAAAGAGTTAAAACAGGCACTGGGGGGGCAGTGAATAGTTACTGAACAGTTGGGTAACTACAGCAGAGATGGTAAGGGAGACGGCTAGAAAGGTGCTTGGGGTGTGACATCTGGACAGAGGAAGGAGGACAAGTAGACCTGGTGGTGGAATGAGGAAGTACAGGAGAGTATACAGAGGAAGAGGCTGGCAAAGAAGAAGTGGGATTGTCAGAGAGATGAAGAAAGTAGACAGGAGTATAAGGAGAGGAAGAGCATGGCAAACAGAGAGGTGGCTAAGGATAAGGCATATGGAGAGTTGTATGAAAGGTTGGACACTAAAGAGGGAGAAAAAGACCTGTACTGACTGGCTAGACAGAAGGACCGAGCTGGGAAAGATGTGCAGCAGGTAAGGGTAATAAAGGATAGTGAAGGAAATGTACTCACAAGCGAGGAGTGTGTGCTGAGCAGATGGAAAGAGTACTTTGAGGGGCTGATGAATGAAGAGAATGAGAGAGACATAAGGTTGGATGATGTGGGGATAGTGAATCAGGAAGTGAAACAGATTAGCAAGGAGGAAGTATGGACAGCTATGAAGAGGATGAAGAATGGAAAGGCTGTTGGTCCAGATTACATACCAGTGGAAGCATGGCAGTGGAGTTCTTAACCAGATTGTTTACTGAAATCTTGAAAAGTCAGAGGATGCCCGAGGAGTGGAGAAAAAGTGTTTTGGTACCTATTTTCAAGAATAAGGGTGATGTTCAGAGTTGTAGTAACTACAGAGGGTTAAAACTGATCAGTCACAGCTTAAAGTCATGGGAAAGAGTAGTGGAAGCTAGGTTAAGAAGGGAGGTGATGATTAGCTATCAGCAGCATGGTTTCATGCTAGGAAAGAGCACTACAGATGCGATGTTTGCTCTGAGACTGTTGATGGAGAAATATAGGGAGGGTCAGAAAGAGGCGCATGGTCTCTCTGTGAACTTGGAGAAAGCATATGATAGGGTGCCTAGAGAGGAGTTGTGCTATTGTATGAGGAAGTCACGAGTGGCAGAGAAGTATGTAAGAGTGGTACAGGATATGTACGAGGGTAGTGTGACAGTGGAGAAGTCTGCAGTGGGAGTGACAGATCTGTTTAAGGTGGAGGTGGGATTACATCAAGGATCAGCTCTGAGTCCTTTCTTATTTGCAATGGTGATGGACAGGTTGACAGACAAGATCAGACAGGAGGCTCCATGGACTATGATGTTTGCAGATGACCTTGTGATCTATAGTGAGAGTAGGGACCAAGGTTGAGGATACCCTGGACAGGTGGAGATGTGATCTAGAGAGGAGAGGAATGAAGGTCAGCAGGACTAAGATAGAATATGTGTGTCTGAATAAGAGGGAGGATAGAAGAATGGTGAGGATGCAGGGAGTAAAGTTGGCAAAGGTGGATGAGTTTAAGTACTTTGGATCAACAGTTCAGAGTAATGGTGAGTGTGGAAGAGAGGTGAAGAAGAGAGTACAGGCAGGGTGGAATGGGTGGAGAAGACTATCAGGAGTGATTTGTGACAGACTGGTACCAATAAGAGTGAAAGGGAAGGTCTTCAAGAGGGTAGTGAGACCAGCTATGTTGTATGGGTTGGAGACAGTGGCATTGACAAAAAGGCAGGAGTCAGTGCTGGAAGTGGCAGAGTTAAAAATGTTAAGATTTGCACTGGGTGTGACAAGGATGGACAGGATTAGGAATCGGTATATTAGAGGGTCAGCTCAGGTTGGACGGTTTGGAGACAGTCAGAGAGACAAGATTGCATTGGTTTGGACATGTGTTGAGGAGGAATGATGGGTATATATTGGGAAAGGGATGCTAAGGATAAAGCTGCCAGGTAAGAGGAAAAGAGGAAGGCCTAAGATAAGGTTTATGGACATGGTGAGAGAGGACATGCAGGCGGTTGGTGTGACGGAGCAATATGCAGAGGACAGGAAGAAATGGCAACAGATGATCCACTGTGGTGACCCCTAACGGGAACAGCCGAAAGAGTAGTTGTAGTTTAAAACTTGTAAAAGGTTTACCTATCTCGAACTAGCACCAGTAATTCCCTGAGGATAACAGTAGTCAAAGATGTCTCACTCTTCTAAGCAGTATCTCTGTTACAATATTAAAAATATTCAAAGCCACTTCAAGATTTTCTCACAGACAAAATAAGCACTGCAAATGATACACCTCTTGGAAAATATATCTCAGAGGCACACCTGTCTGTGTGACCTCTTCTGGGGATGTCTAACCACTGTAAACATCCCTAAAATAACCAGTTCTGCAACCTTCCCCATCCCCTCAAAAAAATCAGCTAGAGCACTGGAGCACATACACATCAAATACAGGGTATGCACAGTAGTTCTCAGACACAACAAACAAAACCTCCATGGACCAGTCAACAAACCTACTAGAGAATAAAATATTCTAAATTTCAGCTTTATAATTCTTGCCTCGTCATGCACTACTCCCCTTGTATTATCCTCCACAAATAAGTCGAACCACAAACTACTGGCTTTCACCTCCAATATCACAAACTCTGGTATCAAATATCTTAGAAATCAAGGATTTCAAATGTATTCACCTCATCAATTCTAAGACAGGTCTCTGAATTCAACTATGGCAGTATTAACCCCAATACTGCAGTAGCAGAAGGTTTCACAAAGGAACTCTATACTTTCCTCATAAAATGTGCAGAGCTGACGGTCCCAACGAAAACAAAATACAACAGGAAGTTTCAAAAACAAACCATCTTTGTGATCCACCAACATAAATGAACTTTAAACCAAAAGAAAAATACCCTTAAATTATACACCAGACACAAAACCCTTGTATCAAGGATAGCATCAAACATGTTAAAAAAAACTTTAAGCATTAGGACTACTAAAACAGTCCATGAACATAGGTTAGCATGTGAAACTAAGGGCAATAACTCCTTCTCTGGCTACAAGTATAAATATTTGCAACAACATTCAACATTGCCATAAACTTATTCACAACGCCACCACCTAGTCTGACCAAGGACTTTACCAACACACTAGCAAACAAATTAAACGCATATTTTACACTAGAGACTGCTATCCAAACTCCACTTATCTATGAATACTTTAACCCCTCCCCTCATCATTATGGAATATGCACTGAAGGCACTTTCTAAGCCCAAAAATGTGTCTTCAATGGGACCCCAAAATATAACTGGTTATTTAATAAATAGTACTAGCCATACCCTGGCAGAACCACTCTTTAAACTGCTCAATCTAAGTTTACCTATGGGTTTTGTCCATGAAGTATGGCAGATGCCAGCAGTGGTTCATTGGTTGATACACTAGGCTATCTGCCCTAGGGCATTTATAAGCCTAGCCAGAGTGTGTTTGGCTTTCGCCACCCTTTTAGATTAGTTGACTGTGCCTCTGTATAGTAGGTCATAGAAGGCAGCCCTTTTAAGGTTAGTTTACTGTACCTCTGTCAAGCAGGGACACAGAAGAGATCCCAGGGGTAAACTTACGATCTCCCATCCACTCGTCAAGATTTCTCTTGAAAAGCGTTAGTGAGGGGCTTTGCCTAACATGGATTGGGATTTTGAGAGGAGCCTCTGGGATATGAATCTGTCCCTCCAGCATGTCCTATTTATTTCTGTGCTGAGGTTCAAGTCCCTGGAGCTTGTAGCTCTAAGGGATTTGATTTACTGAGGCGAAGCATGTCCATTAACTCTGGGTTGGACATGGCTTTATACGTCAGACACAGATCGCCTCTGAGTAGGCGGTACGCAACTGAGTAGAGCTGGAGTTTCTTTAGCCGAGCTGCATAGGGCATCTGTTTGAGCCCCTTGATCTTCTTGGTGAGGTACTTTTGGGGTCTTTCCAGTTGCTGCAGGTGTCGGGTAAGGTACATCCCAAATGGGGCCCTGTATTCAATTATGGGCCTAAGTGATGAGTAGAGGGGCACAATGACCTCTCAATCTAGATGTGAATCCTTTCATGATAAGGTGGGCTATATAGAAGGTCTTTCTAACCACTTTGGCAACATGATTGTCAAAGGAGAGATTGCTATCTACTTGGGTCCCCAAGTCCCTAATTACTTCTTCCGTACTTAATGGATTACCACTTATGTGGTAATTTGTGGGCACTTTGTTATTCCCAAAGGGGATGACTATGCACTTTTTGGCATTTAGCTTTAGGCCATGGCTTTGGCACCAGTTATCTGTCTCTCTGAGACACTTTTGGAGGATGCTTGTGTCAGCCGGAGAGTCAATTACGGCACCCAGTTTGCAGTCATCTGCGAACTTGGTCAGCCATAGTCCACCCATGTTAGCCTGTACCTCTGAGAAATATATACCGAACAAGAGAGGTCCCAGGACTGAGCCTTGTGGGACGCCACTTGTAACTGGTTTAGAGTCTGACATGGCACCTGCTATTCTGACCATGTGGGTTCTATCCCTGAGCCAGTTTGCAACCCATCTTGTGACATAGGGGTTGATATTTAAGCTGGTGAGCTTATTTAGGATGCCTGTGTGGGGTATTGTGTCGAAAGCTTTGGCAAGGTCCAGGTAGGCTGTGTGGACTACCTTCCCTTCATCTATGGCTTTGGTAACTGTTTCAAAGAAGTCGACCAGGTTCAAGAGGCAAGATCTGCCCTTAAAGCAGAATTGGGTACGATCCAGTGTCTGGAGGTTCCCGATGTCTTTATGACTTCCATGATGATACGCTCCATAGCTTTGCAGACCAGGCTTAGTCAGGCTTATAGGCCGACAGTTTCCGAGGTCTGCTGTGGCACCACCTTTGTGGACTGGGACCACTGTTGCTGTATGCCATTCCTTGGGTACATATCCTGTAGTAAGGCTGGGATTGAACAGTGACTTTAATTGAGGGTTTAGTTCTTCTTGGAGCTCATGTAAGATGCAGCCCGGGACACTGTCTGGTCCCATTGATGCTGTGTTTTTTGCTTTGGAGAGGGCAGCTCTCACCTGTCCATCTGTGATCTCAGGAAGGCTACACTCTGTTGGGATAGACATTTGTTCTTTTGGGGGGGAAGGGGGGAGGGAATTTGCACTGAACCTTTCTGCCAGGATGTTGGCAATGTCTGTGGGTTGTGTATTTTTTGTCATTTTGCACTAATTCAGAGCATATCTGGGAGCTGCCTCCCAGGTTTCTGACATAACTAAAGAAGGCCTTGTGATTATCTTTAGTGTCTTGTGCAATATTTCTTTCGAAGCTGGCCTTAGATGATTTTATGAGGGATCGTAGTTTTTTGCTAGTACTGATCAGAGACGCCTTCCCTTTTTGGGATTTTGCTCCATTGTGTAGTAGCTTTCTCCTTCTGTTGTATAGCTTATTTATGGCCGGGGTCCACCAGACAGGTCTCCTGCCTTTGGAGGAGTGAGTCTTGGTTTTATTTGGGATAGCATGCTCCATGCATTCCTCTAGGTGTCCATAGAATGCTTTTGTGAAGGATTCTGCATTTTGGGCTGATTTTCCACTGGCCTGGGGGCTTTGAAGGATTCCACCTCGGTTTTGAGAAGTGTGAACTTTGCTTTTGAGAAGTTCTTCACCGTGGTTTCCTTGGCTAGGGGTGGGGATGGAATAAGGATGTCCAGTGAGATTAGTTTATGGTCTGATCTTACCAATGAGGAGTATACCTCTGGTGTGGAACAGAGACCCCATGTTGGTGATGACCAGATCCAGTATGTTTTCCCCTCTTGTGGGAGTGGTGACCAGTTGTTCCATAGCATTTGAGTTTATAAATTCTAGGAACCATTGGGTGAGGGTGTTTGGGCTTGAGTAGTTTTCCCAATCAATGTTTGGGTAGTTGAAGTCACCCAATATAATGGTGTCTGGAGAGACCTTCATATTCTCCAGTATTCTCCGGAAAGCCGAGTGATGTTCCTGTGTTTGGGAGGGTGGTCCGTAGCAGGCTACAAACTGAAAGGCAGTTTTGCCTACTGTTAGTTGCACATGGATGGTCTCTGATGCTTCGTGCAGTGCCACTAACCTGGAGGTGTGGGTATCTTTGATAAATATGGATACTCCCCCTCCTTTTGTGGTTCGGTCTGAGTTTTGGGTCCAGAAAGCATGGTATGAATTATAAACCTGTTAGTGCTGGGGTGCTCTCAGGAGCCTTGAACCAGGTTTCTGTTACTGCACAGTTATCAATATTCTCCATACTGAGGAGAGTCTCGAGTGCGTGCATCTTGAGGTTTAGACTTCTGGTGTTGAGCAGCATTATCCTTCGTTTTTTTTTTCCTTTGTGTGGTCTATGGAGGTGGGTTTGTCTTTTGAGCCTTGCCTAAAAAGGCACTATAGGGGAGGCAAGAGCCTTTGCCAGTATTCGAAAACCCAGGGGTGACAGGTGCAAGCCGTCCCTAGCGAAGCAACGTGGCTTGTCGAGCATGTCATCCCAGGCTGACAGACACTGGATCCCCTTTGAATGACACCAATACTTTAGCCAGTTGTTAAAACTGATCATTTTGTCTTTATACTGTGGCAACATTCTTGGTGAGGGTAAGATGCTACTCAAGGTCAGGGTCATACCGGCCTGGGCTACATGATCAAAGAACTCCTCTATGTCTTTTTTCATGTAGTCCAGGGAGGTACGTCTCAGGTCATTCACACCAGCATGGACAATGATGGAGTCATATTTGTACTTGCTTTGGAGTGACCTGAGTGCTTGTGTTATGTGGCGGATCCTGGCATCCGACAGGTAGCTTTACAGTGACCTTCTCCTTGTTCAGCCTGGTGAGTGGGACGTCAGTGTCTCTGACAATAGAGTCACCTATTACAAGTGTATTAGGTGTGTTGTTTAGCCTTAAGGGCTGTGCCTGTGTGGCACACTGACTTTGTGAGCTATGTGGGTATTGTTTCATAGTAAGGGTTGCTTGGATGTCTGCTTTGGCGGTCTCTGCTGCTTAGGCAGATTTTTATTTAGAGCCTCCAAGTATGTTTTTGTGTATTTATGTGTTTGGTTTGCTGATGCAATAGGTCTATGTGAGACTGGATTTGTGGTGTGTGTGGTTACCTTCTCCTCCTGACAGGCTGTGCCAGTACTGGGTTGAGAGAGCTTAGCCTCCAGTTTGGCTATATAGCTGCATCTCTCACATATATTTGAGCTTGTTGGGAGGAGGAGATACATAAGGCAGTTGTAACATTGCCTCAAGATTCCAGGATTCACCAGCTGGACTGGAGAGTAAACCCGAAACTGACCTTTGGACATGCCTGAATAATAAAGGGAACTACTTATTGACTGATTAGAAAGAACCAATAGGGAGCAAGTGCTTAAAATGAGTATAAGAGGATGTAGTGCTTAAGTTTATTAGTGTTTACCTATGAGATTACTTGTACAAGGAAGTGCAGGGCTTTAGAATGAAAACAGAGTGCTTATTTTGAGATTTAGAGCAGTTCTAAGGGAAAAAAGTGAAGAGCACACTTTGTGGAGCCGGGAATAGTTTAAACCTGTTTAAGCAGCGCTGCCCGATGCTGCTCTGTGCACAAGACCGCGCAAAAACAGAGTTGCAGGGTTTTAAGAGCGAGAGATCAAGGAGTTTGAAATTGACCCAAAATGGCCAATAAAACTACAGCTTCTAGGTAGTAACCACTCCTACAGGGACAGGCAGGCTGCTCAGTGTTAACCACTGCCACTGGTGAACACAGAGACTTCCCTTTAGCCCAAGCAAGCACTGGCCTCCAAGAAACTTACAAACAGTAAGCAAATCTGTAATTGAACTTTCTTAAATTTCAGAAAGTGGGGAAAAAAGCAAGATTTTTTGTTCTTTTTTGTTTTAGTTTAAAGGTAGCAGAGATACACAAGTAGCAAAATAGTCAGAACAGTGCAATAAATGACCCCACACTTGAGTGCTAGGCCAGAGTCAGGTAAAATGCAATTTTAAGAAAACTGATTTTAAATTAAGTGCAACACAGGAAATGCAGTAAACAGGCTCTAGATGTGTTCTAAATACTGTTTCTAATACAGATATCAACTTTAGCAAGCCAGAAGACGCCGAAAAGTAGGATGCAAAGCAGTAATTTTAAACAAAAAAATCAGAAGAAAATACTTAAAATCTCAAAAGTGGTACGATTTCTTAAGGGTGACTCTACCACCAACCTCAGAAATTGTAAGCACAATGAGTCATCTGCAAGCCATGGAATGTATTACAATGTACCTGACAAACCATAGTAACAAAACATCTCCTTGGCCTACAGCAGTCTTTTTTTTTTTTTTTTTAACTCATTCCTTCCAGTAGAGCTCTTCTGAATGGGTACCTGTAACTCCCAGTGGGTGTGGCTTCAGCCTTTAAAAATTAAGTTATTACCTTACAGTTCAAATAAATACTAATTGACAGAGGTCAAATACCACTACAAATGTGTTTGCCATCATGTATACTTCAAGATAAAGTATTCTGATACCTTGTAGGTAGCATAGTTTTGGAATTATTAATGCAAATATGAACAGGCAATATTTGACACCTAGAGGTGCAGTAGGAGGTAACTGCAGAAATGCCTGGAGACTTCACTCGGCTGTAATAAGGGTAGATCATGCCTAATGAATCTAGGAAATTTCTCAGAGAATGTTACATAGGTTGTCAACAGTGGCCATGCTGTTCGTACTGCATATCTTCACCCGTTGAAAGCATCTGACACCATACTCCTTGCTGGCATTGTAAGAAAGCCCAGTAGCTGAAACTTTGATCCATATGTGGCAAGATGGATAGCAAATTGGTTAAAGGACAGAATCTACATACTGTGAATGGCAGGTGCCTCATCATAAGGTATGAAGGTGATCAGTGGTGTTCCCCAGAGCTCAGTGACCTCTCCTTTTCAGCATTTACTTTTCTAACCTTCAGCCCTGTAAACAAGATCCTCTGGCTAACTAACTTTGCCAGACTGCAACCTGGGAATTACCGCCTAGTTCCCCTCTGACTCTCAAACTCTTCAGTAAAGAAGTTATACTAGGAAATACCTGGTGTACTGAAAATAGGTCCAAAATAAGTGCAAATATGTCACATTTGGTAAACAACCCATCCCCAAGTACACAGCATACACAGCACCCCATTTTAAAGTGAGAACGTTGTTCGTTATCTTGGAACATGTGCTGATAATGCCCCTCACTATCATCTATGAATCTTCACCAAAAGATAAAGACACAACGGAAAGATACGTTTATCACATAATGCCTCTCTCATATGGAATAGACTGCCCTTAAAGATTAGAATGAGAACACTATAATTCTTTAAATAAGACCTTGATGATTGAATGGCTACCCACAAATTCACCCTGGGTTTTACTGGCCTGGCCCTCCTCAAGAAAGGGGGTACAACCTAAGGGTGGGTGCTGGCAAGGCATAAATGGTCATGAGACCCAAATGCCTGGTCATTCCTATGACTGCTATAAGAAAAGATGAGCGCCAATCAAGAATGCCTATTGCTATTGAAGAATGAGACCGATGACCATTCATTAATGCAGCAAAACAAAACCGAAAATGGCATAGCTTTTTCTGTTAACATCCTTGATGTGAGAGCCAATTACGGCTATAAGATTTACATCTGCTTGTGACACAATCTGACCTGAAATAAGATGCATGAAAATGGATCCAGTGATTTCCAGCTATAATTCTGAAATTTTTTTTTCCTTCTAGGAATGTAAAGGTTATGATTAAATCATTTTGATTGTTTAAAAGTAAAAAAAGATATTGGTGCATCAAGTGAAACTGTATTTTTCTCATAAAACATTAATAAAACATTCCTTGATCTCTAAATGCAATAATAATGTTTACAGTTGAGTAATTTGGTACCTACATTATCAATCTTATCCAGACTTTTAGTTTTAAAGCTCTCATTAAGGGAAATGTCTTCTACAGTAGAAATTATCCTGGACACTCCAATATCATTCAGCTGCCGTTGGTTTTGCTTGGATCTGAAAATGTCTCCTTGGGACCACAAACTGGCTTGTTTCCTGTCAACAAAAAGTACTTTGATTAAGCACAGAACATGAACTGAAAAAGTACATTAAGCTTGCTTGACAGCTCTGTTACTTGATGTATATTAGTATACAAAACCCCAAGATTCATTGTAAATTATACAGCAGATTTTTGATTATTTAGCATTACATAAAAAAAAAAATTCACCGGTAACTGGAAAAAAAAACTATGGGCTAATGTTACACAATAATGCAAACGTAATGGGGGATGGGGGAGTACTGATATGCACATGATGGTATACCTAGGCATAATCTTTGCACTCTATAACTACATTTTTTCTAAGCATTACATCAATATCACTTTTTTCAGTTATATTATGTCTACAACTAAGTAAATGCCTCCAAACAATCTAAAATCAATATCTTTAATAGTTCTAGGGGGACAGCTGAAAATATCCCTTACATTTACTAAGTGCTGGATGGCAGCATTTAGAGAGATGTGTCCATTTTTAAGTGACAAGTGTTCAGCGGGGTAGCACTAAGAGCTTGAGAGTACAAAATTGAATTTGCTTTCTACACCTGTCATGTACCACCACATCTGTGGTTGGATAAGGGTCTTGGCAGAATCCTTCTGTGGATGCAACAACTATTAAATATTTGTTTACTTTGTCATGGTGGAAAATGCAAACAGAGTTAAATTAATTTAAATTATGTAATTACAACACAGAATTAAATCCATTTACTGACTCAGTATACAATACTGCTACTCTTCATTTTACTGATTAAAAAAATTGTACAGTACTTTACAAGACGGTTGTGGATGTTTAAACATCTTCAATGCCAGACATATCCAAATGTATCTCAGAACTTTTGCTAAGGTTTATGGATGCACATATCAAAAAACTTCAACTCTTGGATTACAAGCTGCATTCCTCAGGATTATTCCTTTAGAATTGGGTATTGTCAGGGCTAACTGCTACATACAATTAAAACTTCATTCATACCAAAGTTGCTTGTTTTCATAAAGCAATGAATCGGTGATCTGAGCTACAAGGCTACAGTCTCTTAGGATACTTCAAATAGTCCAACCTGACTTCATTATAACATTCTAACTGAATACAGCTGAATCTTTCTCATACATGTTGCCTCAAAAGAGAAAATATCAAGTGCAGTAAGTAGTTAACACACAAGTCTCTGTAAAAAGTGAACAGCAATGGTCAAGCAAATTACTTTAGCATAGCCAAAACACTATTTACATGTGGTACTACTGCCACCTACTGACATTATGAAAATTATGTAATGCAAGAACACTTTTGGTCAATAATGTTTTTTTATTAAACTTTCAGTAAAATGGAAAACATTGTAAAATTTGGTACATACAAAAAGTCTGTGTGCATATATTTTATATATAGTGTCACAATCCCAGACTGTATAGTCCAGCAGCAGAGTAAGAGCATGCAGTGAAATATCAGTGTTGCAGTTTTACTTACAATAGTGATATCCTGCCAGCCTACCAAAGTCTGGGCCCGTCTTTACACTGTACTTCACATTATGTCATACGTACGATGGCCAAATGCCAAATTCTCAGAACTGAACTGCTCCAGAAAAGGAGCAATCAATGAGAAAGAAAAAAGAAAGATGGGGCAAGGATATCCATAAAAAAAAAAAAAGAAAAGAAAAATTGCCCTACTCCAGAGAGGCACAAATAAAAACCTAACACACAAAGATGGGGATAGAACGCTAACAGTGATAAGCAGGGCATCTACTCTATGTTTTTAAACAGCTTACTATGTCTTTCCTTAATCACTGCTGCAGTATTCTTTACAACATGGATAGTACTAGACCTACTGGAAACAATGGGAAAAGGAGGAAATAGGAACTGACAAACCTATCAGAAAGCCATGGAGGATAGACCTTGTAAAACTCTGTCTGGAACTTGAAATCACATCAAGTTTGTAAAGCATAAAGACCACATAGCATCTAGAATTTAAATCTTTCAAAAAGCTCCAGAAGAGGCTCCCCACCCTAGTAGAATGAGCAAAAAACACAGGTGCTAAGTTGCTTATCATGAAAACAAAAAGAATGCCTTTAGAAATCCAAGAGATGTTTTTCTTAGAAATTGCCAAACTCACTTAAAAAAAAATTGCCAAACCCAATTTCTTGCCTTGAAAAGAAATAAAAAGCTGCTCAGATTTCCTAACATCTTTTGTCATGTCCAAATATCAGAACTGTCTATGTAAATCCAAAGAATGAAGAATCACTTCACTAATATTGTCAGGAAAAGGAAAGGCAGAAGGAAGATGGATTGTCTGATTCAAAGATGCATCATTGACCACTTTAAGGATAAAAGTAGGATTCGTGTTAAGAGATGCCCTGTTCCAGTGACGAAGACGGGGGGGGGGGGGACAGAAAAGGAGTGACTGTTTAATGGTATGAAGTTCAGAGACTCTCATGGCAGAAGTCAGAGTCACTAACAAGACACTTTTCCAGATGCACAGTTTTAAAAGATGAAGAAGCTGCTGGTTCAAAGGGTGGCAAAGTCAATTTTTCAAGAACAAAGTTAAGGTGCCAAGAAGGAGGGATGGGTTTTCTTGGAGATCTAATATAAAGGACATCTCTGAGGAACTTTTTTATGACAAATCTAGAGGAAAATAGTGGATCTAAAGACAGACAAGTGGAAATGGCTGACAAATGAGTTTTAACAGAGGGAATATATCAGACCAGAACTGTGCAACTCAAAGAATAGCAGGAGTACCCACAAAAGATGGTCTTGTCCTTTCGCATAACACCAAGTAGAAAATGTCCATTTAGCAACATAAGAATTCCTAGTAGTTGGCTTTCAGGCTTCCTGTAAAACTTGAAGCACATACTGAGAAAACTGGTGCGAAAAATGGACCAAAACCCAATCATCCAGAGGGTCAACTGTAGGATGAGCAGATGAGGATGTTTTAGAAAACCCTTGTTACGTGCAAGTAAATCTACACTGTGAGGTAACATGAGATGAATGCCCCTGGCCAGGTGAAAGAGAATGGGAAACCAATGCCAAGTGTGCCAAAGGGAGTCACAGACAAGGAGGTTTTGGGCATGTTCCATACAATCTCATTTAGGGTTTTTGGCAGCAGCAGAAGGGGGAAAATGCATACAGGTCAATTCCCTTACAAGGGAAAGAAATGGCATCCAACTTTTAAGACAGACGACATGGCAACTGTCAGATGGCAAGAGCTTAGAAGCAAGCAACTTAGCTGGCTTGTCATTTGAAAAGGAAATCATATAAGGGTCTGATGAAGGATTTTTATACAAAAATGTCTGTGCTTCAGGAACCTTAGAGAGAGCAAGACATGAGGGAATCTGGAAGGAATAATCCAGAGAGCCCTCCCCAGAATCCAAGTCCTCATCATCAGAGGAATCAGACTCGCAAGGCTTTATGTAACAGGAAGTGGAAGAAAAGGAAAAAACAAAAGGAACTGACAAACCTTAAGGACACTCCAAAGCCATTAGGGCTTTAAAACGATATTGGGTGAAGTCCTGCCTTTCCTTTTGGGGGTCTATTGCAAAAGGAGTGACGTCTTGTTTTTTTAGGTTCATAGGTGTTTACTAGGCTAACGACCACAAGGGCCTTTTTAAGCCTAGCCATGGATCCCAAATCTCTGACATATTCTGATACCCTTGATAAGTGTAAGCATGGGCCCTGTGAGATGAACCATTTACAGGTTACCAGTGTCCATTAGAGACATAGGTGCCAAACCAGGGATGAATTTCTGGTTTCCCATCCAACTATCAAATTGCACTTGAATTTGGTTAGGGAGGAACTCTGCTTCACATCGATGGGAAGCCTGTTTCACAGATGGGGCAGTCTCTGGGACACACCTATCTCTCCAGCAGGTCCTATTTACATCACAGACAAGGTTTAAGTCTTTAGAACAGGTAATGCTGGTGGTGTTTGTTTTGTGGGTATGCAGGAGGTCCAGAGTGGTGTCTGACAATGCCCTGTATGCCAGGCACAGATCTCCCCTCAAAAACCTGTAGCAGACAGAATACAGAGATAGGGTCTTAAGGAAGTCTGCATAGGACATATTACTTACGTCCTGTATTCTTTTAGTGAGGAACCTCTCTGAACATTCCAGTTGTTGAATATGCCTGGTTAGGTACATACTAAAGAAGGCACTGTACTCAATGATAGGTCTGATGAATGCCGAATACAGTGGAACAATGACTTTCTTGCACTTAGATGCTATACCTTTGCTTATAAGTTGCACAACATAGAATGATTTCAAAACAACTGTAGACACATGATGATCAAATGCTACATTACTGCACGTGTGTGTCCCTAAGTCCTTGACTACTGGGTTAACTCTAAGAGGTATGCAACTTTGTTTCCTTTTTTACAGGAAGATCAACCCTAAAAAAACCTAGGAGGTTATGAAACCTGCCTTACCTCTATAAGGGGAACCTGGTATTTCCTCCCTTACTAGGATCGGTGGAATTTCTTAAGACCTTCACAAATAACCAGGTTCGGTTCCCCCTTCTTGCTTGGGGTGGACAATTCATCCTCAGAGGACATGTGAATGACATTGCCCCTTGCCTGACTCCAACAGGTCATGAGAGAAGAGGCAGGTGTCAGAACCGGACACTCCCTAGTGCCTTTATCTGGATCCTACAGAGATGTCCGGCATAGGCTGTACAGCAGAAGTCTTTGGTCTCAACTTCATTTTTGAAGGTGGCTGGATGTCTTGGTAAGCAGATTCTGAAGTCATGGTCCTTTGAGTAATTTCAACTGCTAGTTTTCTAAATGGACAAAAATGGCTGAGCAGCGTCTTGAGCACAAATGTTTGGCAAAAATAACACTGCCTGGGGTGATGATCCACATTCAAATGAAAAAAAAAGACTTCTCATGTCTGTACTTATGGGGAATCTGCCTCCCACTCTCATATTCCCCTTTCTGGATGATATGTACCTTTCATACAACCAACAAGGATAAAAAGGAAAAAATCCTTGGTGGGGTACTTATCTGGTCTAGGCACTGTGAACTGCATGAGATGTATGACCATCAGACTGAACTCAAAATACTGCACTTGGATTGACAACAAAGAAGTTCTGAGAACTAAGTACTGGTATAACACCTATGTACCCAACATTTCAGACGCAGGCTAGCCAGATCTATGGGCATCCTTGGTAGAATATTCCTGTTGTACAGAACACTGCAACACAACAATGATTAAGAAAGGACATCTTAAGTACTGTGAATGTAAATTTATTGACAGAATTATTTTGGAGAGAGGCCAACTCTTCTGTAATACAAATTTTTATAAGGGTAGATATCAAGTTCGTAAGTCTATAACTACCTTTGTTAAAAATAGGTCAGAGAAACTAGATTACTGCCAAGTTAAGGTAGAAGGAATACGATGGAACTATGTAGCTTTAACAAAATCCCATAACTTTGCAGTTATTTTACATTAGTAAAGACAAAGGCTTTTTAATAGGTGAAAAATAAGCATTTACTTCATGATATTTTTAAGTACAATAATTTAAGGACAGTGGAGGCAGAAGTTTCATACAAGTGACACCAAGTTCTATCTATCTGTAAAGTGGATCCAATGAATTTCTATACGAAGAAAGAAAAAGCAAATTTTTGACAATCTCAAGCAGATTGAAAAAAAAACACTTCTTAGTTGGAAATATTTTGCTTTTTTTCAAACCTGACCATTCAATAGTATTTTTAGGAATACAGCTGTGCTTAGATATCACTGTAGTTCTGATTTTGCCCATTACAAAAATGCACGTGATAACTAGTGATCACATAATTTTTATCCAGCTTATCAAAAGCAGTCTCGGACATTCTTGTTTTGGAATAACACGTTTTTGTAGTAAAGACCGTTTAGGTGTGTATTACTTACATTTGCGCTGTTTTGAAGCTCATTTTCTCCCAGTTCTACAGATAAAATTAGACTACACAACTTTCCACACTACCTGTAAATGATCTCCCTCTCAATAATAAATATGAAACAGAGGGCTGCTTTTTTCAAGGAAGGAGGAAGAAAGAGGAAATATTAATACAGAAGACATACACAAAGGAAGAGTGGTTGAGTACGGTTTCATTTTAACACCTGTACACCTTCCACTTAAACATACTTGAACAAATTCGTCAAAAGTAAACATTTGAGTAGAGGGTAACCTAGCTACTCAAATGAAAACTTCTGAATAATGCCCCACACCTGACATTTATCCCTTCAATACCTACAATTCTTCACAAATTGACAGTTTCATAGGTGGAGGCTGTAAAAAATATAAGCAGTTTGTTTTTAACAGCAAAGGATAAACTTGCTCACTAAAGTAGTTTCCCCAATGCCTACATTTTTTTGCTCTGAATACTAGAAAACCAAGCTTTAAAGCAGCCATTTACTAAAGTTGCTGATGGCTATGAGCAATTAATGGCAGACCATGGGTTGTAAACAGCTTACAAAATCCTTACATATAGTGCAGTAACTACTATTCAAATTTACAAAACAAATTCCTTCTTGAACTGAATGCCCTATCATCACTAAGGTAATGAGACTTGACTTCAAAAACTACATTCACTGTTAGTAGTGGAGTTCAACCCCAATAGAACTTCACTAGACTCTCACTCTGTCCAGACAACACCTATTCATATATCCAGAATATATTCGCTGCATTTCCCGCATCTTGAACGCCATCTATGCAATGTCACTGAAGCAGAATATATAAACTCGTACTCCTCCATATACCCTCTCTCTCCCTCCACTACTTCACTCCTCATCTCACATTTTCTTTCTCCACTTCTTTACCACTGCCTCACTAATCCTTTTTCATCCAAATCAAAAATTGTACATACACTCCCAGAGAATGGCTTCATATAAGTGCACGGTCTGTCTTTTCTATAATTTGCTAATATGATTTGTGTATTTTAGAAACTCTTCTTATTCTATATTGTAGTGCTTGTCAGCCTTACTTTTGCCTTTTTTTACACTATATATTGCATCTGGGAAGCTTTTCTTCCTGAGCATTTGGTGAAAAACTTTTTCACAGTCAGAATTTCTGGTAAGCAAAAGAAAAACAAGTCTATATTTCCCTTTGCAAAGATGCACTTTTTGCCTGCACACAATGCTTATAATTCAGCTGCTTTACTTAAACAGCTGCCATGAAAGGTAGTTTCAAAGATGTATATTAAAACCAAAATTCAAAATGCAGAAGCATTTATGCTTCAGTACTGACAATGAAATGTGCACATCATTCTCTCTCTACTTTGTATGTCTCTTAAATGAACAGCAGTATAGTGTTACCAAGAGCATGAAGTTTTGCCCATGCAGAAGACATAGTATGTACAGATCACTAGATATTGCAATTTGACAAGTACAAATTAGCATATCTCTTTAGTTTTAGAGATGTCAACAAATGTGAAATATTTTGCACTGCAAATGTGTCTGCAATAAGTGCAGTTTCCAGTAAGGAAACAAATTTAAGGGTTATTGTTTGTTTATATAACTGCTTCACAGAGAATTTATTTAGATTTTTACATGTCTATAGAACTGCCTTTTTCTAATGCTAAACTGCAGCATTCTGGACAGATGTAACAAAAATATCACCAAGTAACATATACCACTGTTTGTTAATCACTTTTCTAACTTTAGATGTACTTGAAGCATAAGTAGTGGCAAACTGTAAATCAGTAGATCTGCTAGAACTTGGGGAGGGGGGGGGTGTTGGCATAATGGTTAAGGCCTCTACCTCACACAAAAGTTAGAAAAGGTTTCTCTCTGCTATGTAGTTGTATCATGATATGTCTTATTCATGGTTTGTTTTTTGTCCCTCCTCACAAAAAAATCTGGTTTTGCTAAATTTCAACTTCTTGTTCCAAAATCTGAAGTGTCACTGCGTACGTGTTTTAATCTTAAAAACTGTGATTTTTAGAATATGTTCTCCTACATGGCAAGAGTGAGAATTGGTTGCTTCTAAAATAGAATTCTTAGCAAAAGGTTTATGATACAAAGAGGACATTGTTAAATTCTTATACCATTACAAAAAAAAAAAAAATCAACAACCTTTTCAATAAATTTAATGGTAAATGTATTACAGTAGAGAGTTAATTATCCAAACATCGATTATCCGAAACATCAATTATTAGAACCAGCCTTCCAAAGTTTTCGAGTAGGAAAAATCAAAGGCTAAATATGCAAACATTACACGTATTCACTTGAGCATGTTTTTTGAGCTTGTAGCCAGCTCGTGTGAAAAATATTCGTTATTGTCCACTGAAATCACTGAATGGTTGAAAAGTGTATTCCTGCATGCAGAAAAAAAACAAAATTTTAGAAGTTTTTTTATGTGGTTCAATTATGTTTGATTTTCCGAACTACCCCGGGATCCAATTAGTTTGGATAATCGACTCTCTACTGTATTCAACTACTGAGCAAAACTGTTCCAAGTTTGTGTACATTATCCTTCTATGCAAGTCAGTCATCTAAGTAGTATCACCACATTTCCATTTTATATAAATAGATGCTAGAGGAACAGTTCTATACAACATCCAATTCTAAATTCCCAATAAATAAATTTGCATTTACAAGTGCAAAGGCTGATGCCACTCCTGTGCCCTGCAACTCTAGGCAACACTGCCCTTTAAAACAGAATACATTCATCTCCAAAACTACTGTCAATAATGTGACTAAATGATTATTAAATTCAGGATTATAAATATTCTCCCTGATGTAACCAATATTTCACTGTACTAATGCACCACTCAAAGTATATGAAGGGACAGCCTTAGGGAAACTGGCACCCTAGGTGAAAAGGCTCCATGCCCCCCCCCCCCCCTGCCAAACCCATCCTGGCCTACACACACTATCTGGATTACTTTTTTCCTTCCTTTTTCTCACAGCCTTGCTCCTCAAGTTTTTTACAGCAGTCATTTATTCATACATGCATTATGTTCTGTGCAAGAATGCACTTTGGTGACTGTGGAAAAAAACAACTGTATTAAGCCAGGGATCTAGAGGCTGTACAGCACCCAGAAGCTAAGGGGGTCCTAAATGCTCTGAGGTGTATTTTCGAGTTTTTAAACAAACTTTTGCATCCGATTGCTAGTACAAAAAGAAATTAGTCTTACTCTTCCAACATTATTTTCTGTATCCTTTCAGCACATCCTAAACAACAAAGACTACACTGTAACACCTGCAGGGAAAATAACTTCATTAAGTCAGTGGTCTCGGGGCATGAGGTTTCCAGACACTCTGAGGTGCATTTTAGAGTTTTTTTAAAACAACCTCATCCTACGATTGCCCGTACAAAAGCCATGATTACTGAAGAAATTGTCGTCTTCAGCTTTGCTTTTTCCTGCATTCTTTCAGTACATCCTTACTGACCAAGACTATCCTGTAATAACTAAATTAAGATGGGGGTTGCTAGGGACCCAGAAGCCATGGGATTATAGATCCCCTGAGGTGTGGTTTAGAGGTTTCTTTTCCCCATCATTTTGATCCAATAATGGTCTGAACAAAAACCATGCATACAGAAAATAAATTCTACTTTTATATTTAAAAGAAAATAGTTCTATCCAAGTTTTAATGATCAAAGCTGACCAAACACCATTACACAACAAACTGAGAAGAGAAATGCTTATGGATACACACCATGTCTGGGAATAATACCTGCCCCCCAACCCCCACCTGAAAATAGGTAGTCACTTCCTGAGCATCTTCCTCTGTTGTTAAATTGGGATTGAAATTCAGAAATACATGCTACAGTCATATTTCAAATTACTGCTCTCGTATTTATATAAAGCATGACTCCTCATCCCCCCCCCCCAAAAAAAAAGCCACCTTCAATGTACCCTTCTGATGTCAGACTGGGACAAAACTGAAAAAACAAAGGGGACATAACATATTTGCTGCCAGAAATACATAAACAGCATGTTTATTTACTCTCCCCCAAAAGACAGTCAACTTATATATGCAACAGATGCTTGATTCTTTGGAAAATAAAAACAAAATGATTGCAATAATATTTCCAACTTATTACTCCTAGAGGCAAGTACAGTGCTCCTATACAAGCTACAATGACCCTCTGTGTACCCCTCTGAAGTTTCAGAGGAAAGTTAAAGAAAAAATGATCACACACAGTCCCCAGTTCAACACGAGATATCACTAGTGACATCTGTGGTTTGGGATGAATGTTAAAGAAATAATGACACATTGTCACCAACCCCCATACAAGTGCAGAGACCTGTATACACCAATGAGCACAGCTGGTTTTAGACTAGGTAGGGTTTCTGGCAGATGTGATTGCCAAGCCCATGTGAAAATCCACTTATACTGTCATTATATGTGGGGGCTACTGGTCTCCAGACGTTCTGAAGGTCTGGGTATTCTGTGATGCATTTATTCCCTTATTTTTGAGAGATGACTGTTAAACTGAGAAAGTGACAACAAGGTTAGTTTCTTTCATCCAGGCAACCCCCATGAAACACTTCTAACCAGTACTATGTACAATTCATGTGTCAGAGTGGTAAAAGAGGCTAACAGTGTAATGTATTTTACCTTTGTTCCATACAAACAGTCGCCACACAGAATATTGCACATTGCTTCACGTAATCACATCAGTCCTGTAAAACCAAAACAATAAGCAAACAGCAGCAGTACGCTAGTTATTTTCCTCCAAGGAAGTGTACATGTCAGGTGTCCAGTTAAGGGAGTCTATCTTACTGCTCACAAATGCACACTAGTCTTGCTAAGCCAGTGTGACACTGTTTAAACTGAGCAAATGACAAGAGTCCATTACTTTTATCCAGCCATCTCCAACCCTGCAGTTACAGCCACAATGTCTGATGCCTGTGTAATACCATTTTACCTCCCCACGTCTCAACTGCCCCAGTTTTCAATCATCCATATTTTTGCCTCATATTTTTGGTCTGTTCCTCATAAAATTTGTCTTTTTTTGGCAATCAAATCAGGACTGAAGTCACTAAATAATGGCATACATTTGAGTTTCAGACTTAAAATGCTTCAACAAAATGCATGCTAACACAAATCCAGTTACTGTGCATGGGTTTAAGAAGAAGATATGAAGATATCAGAAGTGAAGCACTTTAAGGTCTGAAGCTAAATAAAGTCTAAAATTACAAGTTGCAAATATGGGTAGAATGTTACAATAAGATGTTGGAATAAGCTTGGTGAAAGCTGCTATAAAAGAACAGTGGGAGGAGATGTATGTTGAAATTAAGAAATGAGTAGTCTGTGGAGAACATTTAAACTGAGTTTTAGGTAAAAGTGCATCTAATAATTTCTGTATAGCATTGGTAAAATTAGCATATCTGGAGTCTGTACACATAAGGAACCCAAATTGTCAAGACGTCATAACTGGTGGGATCACAATTTAAGCAGATTACAAGGGAAATTTTATATACTGTAAAACAAAATTGAGAGAAAGGAGGGTTAGCACTGGTAAATCCCGTAGTGTATTTGGCATTTCTGCTCGCGTTTTTGGGTGTTAAAGGTAAGGAAGTATGAAGAGTATGGTTAGCCTATACACTAAGTGTTAATAAACTGGTCTTTGTAATTTGTTTCTAGCTTTGTAGTTTCAGTTTTTAGGTAGCATGTTTTCTGATTACACTATGGTGTTAAGGGGGGGCTTGGCTAAATGAATGATTTTAATGCTTTTATCGTTCTTAACACAGCCACCCTCTGTAACTACTCCCTTGCACCAAACAACCTGATTATATATAAACAAGGAATGCTTTTGATGCTTTTCATTATACTCAACTAGGATCGCTCACTTGTGTGTTCCAATAAAGGATATTCCATTTTTAAAACCGGTAAACTGTAAAAACACCACAACCAAGTAAAGCACGAACAGTTTATTAAATCCACACTAACTCTTATTATAATACAAACGGGGATGAACTTCATAAACTTATCGGGCAATTGACGCAGCTGGTGGCACTGCTGACCCCCATAAGCCAATCAATAGCTTCGCTGCTATCGTCATCGCCGATACCAGGGAACCAGGAAATGGTTCAACAACCGAGCGCGAGTGGAGGTATGGCTGCACACAATGAAACACAAGTCAACGAGGATAGAGAGCAAACTGCTAATGCCAATGGCAGTTTGGATGGTTTTCCCCACATTACACTAAACAACGCGAATGGGACTGATTCAGAAGGAACGAGAGGTGCGAATAAACGCAGTGATTCGCATGCTGGGTTGGATAGAGACTATGTTTTTCCAGGTACTAAGACAACTTTCAGATTTTCTAAATGTTAAATATGCCTTCAACAAAAAGAGCCCTAATATTAACAACAACGCAAACACTATGCTAAAAGACTTGGACTATTGTATTTATAAGTACAAAATGTTTGACATGGACAATTCTTACTTAAAATATTGTTTGAAATTAAAAATAGTGCCTAAAGGTCTTAGGGTATGCAAATACCCAAACAATGTGATAGAAGGCACTGTTTTTTACAATGCGTTAATTTGTGCTTTTGATAATTGTGGGTACGAGATTATGAGAGCAATTATTAAAAACAATGAAATTGAGATGGAGAAACTATATACGGACATTGAAAATATTAACAAGGCTATTACATGTGATTTAATGTTTACTGTTGAAACAGAAAATGAAAAATATCACAAACTGTTAAAGAACGTTGAGGCTAGGTGTAAAGAGGTTCAGAACAGGAAATATGTTAAGATTGACAGGCATCTAAACGAATACAAAAATAAGACCCACTACCCAAAACCAAAATTTTCACAGAGGAAAGGTTTTGGTAAATGGGGGAGGGAACCATATGAGGAAATAGAATGGGAAGAACCTGGACACATGGAGAATAACTTAGACAGGTCCGAGTTCCCCCCACTTAGAAGATCTGAAAGATTAATGGACAAGGATCCAGTAGATTACTATTCAAACAACTACATGGGGAGGGGATGGAGGCCACAGGGGAGGAAAGAACGGGTTTGGAACCAATAGATGGTTTAATACTTGAAGGGAACATATGGACGTACATGGATTTTAACATTTTTAACTTTTCTAATATCATTATAAATAAAACTTTTTTTGATTTATTTTCCAAGGGTTTTGGTTTTATTCCCAGACAGAGAACCAATATTTTTAGACTACTTGTGGACAAAGTATTTATTAGAAAGAAAAATTTAGAGCTGTTCTTTAATGGGAAAAGAAACAATATTGACAGTGATTGTTTGAAACGTAGTAGTACATTTAACCCACCATTACACCCTCAACTTAGAAATTTTGAATTAAAGGTTGAAAGGGAATTAAGAACAAATCTGAATCAACAATATGCACATTCAAATTTAACCCCTGCCGAATTGGAAATTTTGAAGGACGTCAGTAACAATAGGAATGTAAGGGTTATGAAACCTGACAAGGGTGGGGGTGTAGTGCTAATGGACAGTATACAATATGAAGGGAAAATTATGGAAATTCTCAACACTGATAAATACTAAAAGGTTCAATTGAAATGGAAACATACAAATATTTATATGTAGAGAAGCCTAAAGTACCTTGCATTTTTGGAATTCCAAAAGTGCACAAAAACCCACAGGACCCACCTCTGAGACCTACAGTCTCAGCAGAGGGTTCTGTGACGGCACCACTAGCAAAATTTGTGGACCTAAAGGTAAAATGTGTGTTGGAAGGAAATAATGTATTACGAGACTCTTGGGATTTTTTGAGGAAACTGGAATGTTCTTATTTAGTGATAATGTAGCATTTGGTACATTAGATGTGGTGGACCTTTTTACAAGTATACCACATGGTGTTGGTATGGAGTGGTTTGAGGAAATGTTGGTGGACAGTAAAAAAATTTCCCATAGGGATTTTAGAACAATTTTAACTCTTATGGAAACAGTATTGAAAAACAACTACATATTTTTTCAAGGGGAATATTTCAAGCAAGAAAAAGGTGTTGCTATGGGGGCACATTGTGCTCCGACATATGCCAATATAATAATGGCATATTGGGAAAATAAATACCTTGTAAATTCACCATACCATGGTTACTGGACACTATATAGCAGATTTTTAGATGACCTATGTTTTTTATGGAAAGGACAACAAGAAGATTTTGATAAATTTGTACAATATGTTAATAGTACAACCGATTTTTTGTAATTTACTTACAATTTTAACCAACAGGAATTAATTTATTTGGATGTCCACATTAAGAAAAACAATGGTCATTTTACATCTAAAATTTACAGAAGAAAGACTTTTTCAAATTCTTACTTACACTACACCAGTTCTCACCTACCTCATCAGAAGAGAGGTGTAGTGAAGGGACAACTGGTACGTCTGAGTAGGATGACCTCGGATGATGGGATTTTTTTGAGTGAGGTTGGTGCACTCCGGGAATTATTTTTAAATAGAGGTTACCCCAAAGAACTTTTTGATAAAATTTCAGATGAAGTGAATGAAAAGAGGAGGGATAAATTTGCTCCAATTCTAGGTAGAATTCAAACTTTAGATGACAAAAAACAAGAAAACAAATGGAATGAAGATTACAGGTCAGGTTTAATTGCTACCTATGATGGCCATTCAGGACTTATTAGGAGAATTTTTGATAGAGAATGGAATAATTTTTCCAAAATATCTGATTTAAGATACATTTTTGATAAAGAACTGACATATACATATCACAAAGGGAAGAGTATTAAGAATATATTAGAGGGGTTCTCATAGGGGCAACACATAAAATAGTACAAAGGAAAAGGGTTTATATAAGTGTGGTAGTTGCAGTTATTGTTCATTTTTATCAACTGGAGATTATATATACCTGCACGCTAGGAAAAGGAAATTAACATTAAACACCTATGCCAATTGTAACACGAAAGGGATTATTTATATTGCAACATGCAAAGAATGTGAATCTTTTTACATAGGGAAAAGCAAAAGGAAATTGAAGCAGAGAATTTATGAACATTTATATGAAATTAGAACAAAGAATGAGAGGAATACATTATATAAGCACACTACCACCTGTAAGACACCTGGTTTTCAATTTTTTATACTAGAGGTAGTCACAATGAGTCCTAGGGGTGGTATGCGGGAAACACTAGTAGAGTACAGGGAGTTATACTAGCAGCTAGTGTTGGATTCTAGCAAATTCCCAGGACTCAATGAAATGGTATCTTTAGTACCAGTGCTTAAAATGAGATCTGCTAAACTCTAAATCAGATTAATGTTTCACTTGTGTAAGTGTAAAAATAGAAGAAACAGCTGTTTTTTACTGGGACAAACAATATTTACTTTTAGGTGGTTCACACACTGAGCATGTTGGCACTTTATTTCAAATGTTATTTTAATATGCTATTGTTTGTTTCGCCACTAGAGGGAGACATAAAATCAATTTATTTAATTGATTAAGTTTTAAACATTTTATACTTGTCATTATTTTTAACTGATATTTATTCAAGATTTTTAAACTTTAAATTTGAGAAGGTTTTACAACATTTATATATTTACAATTTATTGACAAAGGTGTATAAATATTTATGATAGGATTTATTTTTTGTGTATTGAGCACTTCAATGAATTAACTTATTGGTTCTCTTATGTGATTGGTATTTTTTAATTGGTTCCAAACAGGGGTGTGTGTGTGTGTGTATATATATATGTATATATATGACAATGTGGTGGTTATTTTTCATTAACTGATGAAGTTGAAGACGAAAACGTTTGTATTATAATAAGCGTTAGTGTGGATTTAATAAACTGTTCGTGCTTTACTTGGTTGTGGTGTTTTTACAGTTTACCGGTTTTACGTGAGCACCACTTGTCTTTTTGTATATTACATTTTTAACTCAGCTGTGGACTACCTATCATTTTCTACTTGATTATTTTGGAGCAAGTATTTTACAGCTCAATTTTTATTAAGTGAACTAAGTAGATAACATAATTTAGGAAGGAACATCAAACCAAGATGAAACTCTGCAGGGTGTGAAGTATGAAGAAAAATAAATTCAACACAAAATATATGCATTTTCGAGAAGGGTGTATACAGTGAGCGCAATCTGGATAACTAGATGGGAAAAGTACAGTTTTGTACCTACCATAAATGTAGATGTCCGATAGATATGCAACTGCAGTCATAACATATGGGTTGTCCTGCCTCAGGCAGCCCTCAGTCGGCCGGATTCCAAAGTCTGGGTCCGACGTCGGCTGATGTCGCATTTCTCTCTGACGTCAGGGCGGCTGGAGTATATAAGCATCAGCCGACGCCATCTTCTTCAGTGTTTCTTGCCCCAGATGCCAGGTGCCCTCCAAGGAAGGCTGTAATCAAATTGGAAGACAAAAAAAAGGTTTCCAGACAACAAATAAGCAATAAACAGATACACCATAACAGATATCCCCAGATAAGGATAACAGGGAGAGGAGTGGACCCAAGGCATAGAGGGGATGGAGGGAGGACTGCAGTTACATATCTATCGGACATCTACATTTATGGTAGGTACAAAACTGTACTATGTCCTTCAAGAATGCAACTGCAGTCATAACATATGGGTTGAATACCAAAGCTTAGCTGGGGAGGTGGTATGCTCTAAGAAAGGGATGGTGTAGCTATCAGTCCCTGCAGGACTGCAAGCAAAGCCTGCTCTGGATCTGGAATATAGAGGGAGGTTGTAGTGCTTGGAAAATGTATGCACGGAGCTCCATGTAGCAGCTTCTAGAATGTCTTTTGTAGGCACCCCTCTTAAAAAGGCTGTAGAGGTGGCTGTAGCTCTGGTGGAGTGTGGTCTGACATTGGCTAGCACACTCTTTCCATGGAAGGAATAACAGAATCTGATGCAATGTCCAATCCATTTTGAAATTGTCTGTTTAGAAATTTCTTTTCCTTGTACTGCAGGGGCGTAAGCTACAAAAAGCTGGTCAGACTTCCTACTGGTCTTGGTTCTGTCTAGGTAGTAGCAAAGTTGTCTGTGTATGTCCAAGGTATGCAACAGTCTTTCCCCTTTGTTCTCAGGATTAGGAAAGAAAGTAGGCAGGTGAATTGCTTGATTTAAGGCAACCCTAGATACCACTTTTGGCAGCAAGGTAGGGTTGGTTCGTAAGGAGACCCTGTCTCTGTGAAAGGTTATGAACGGTGGTATTGCCATTAAGGCCTGTAATTCCGAAACCCTTCTTGCTGAGGTAATGGCCAACAGGAAAGCTGTCTTCCAGGAAAGAAATTGTAAATCCACAGAAGCTGCTGGCTCGAAGGGAGGTAAAGTCAATTTTTCTAGGACAAAATTGAGGTCCCAAGCTGGTACTGGTGCCTTTCTTGGGGGCTTCGTATTCTTGATTCCTCTAAGAAATTGCCTTAAAGGATGTGAAAACACAGGTGGGTCAGTGTTGTATCTAGCTGAGATAGCTGAAGCATGAATTTTTATGGAAGAGAATGAAAGTCCTTTATGCAGCATATCTGCCAAGTATTCCAGGATGAGAGGAATGCTCAAAAATGAGGCATCATAACCCTTGTTGGTATTCCAAATGCTGAATCTCTTCCATTTGGCTGAGTAAACTTTTCTGGTGGATGGTCTGCGGACTTCTGTTAGTATCCGCTGAACTTCCTTGGAGAGAGGTAAATCAAGGTTATTTATGGGATTTCCCAAGCTGTTAGCTGTAGCGTCTGGATGTTGGGATGAACTGTCCTGAAGTTGTGTTGAGTCAGAAGTTGGGACCATTGTGGAAGGGCCCACTTTTTGTTGTGACATATGCTCCATAGTAATGGGTACCAGTGTTGTCTTGGCCAGTCTGGAGCAATTAGGATCCCCTTCGGCTTGTCTGCTTAGATCTTTAATAACACTGTGGTCATCAGTGGCAGAGGTGGAAATGCATAAATTATCAGGGTGCTCCAGTTGAATGAGAGGGCATCTATTTTCCATGCTTGTGGATGATATGTCCTTGAGCAGAACTTTTGTAAGTGATGATTGAGGTGGGAGGCAAATAGGTCTACGTCCGGCCTGCCCCATGTCGAGGTGAGTCGTAGGAAGATGTCTGGATGTAGCCTCCATTCGTGGGGGTCTAGGAAATTCCTGCTTAGACTGTCCGCCAGAACATTGTCTTTGCCTGGAACAAAACTCCACAGGACCCACCTCTGAGACCTATAGTCTCAGCAGAGGGTTCTGTGGCGACCTAGCAAAATTTGTGGACCTAAAGGTAAAATGTGTTTTGGAAGGAAATAATGTATTACGAGACTCTTGGGATTTTGAAACTGGAATGTTCTTATTTAGTGATAATGTAGCATTTGGTACATTAGATGTGGTGGACCTTTACAAGTATACCACATGGAGTTGGTATGGTGTGGTTTGAGAAATGTTGGTGGACAGTAAAAAATTTCCCACAGGGATTTTAGAACAATTTTAACTCTTATGGAAACAGTATTGAAAAACAACTACATATTTTTTCAAGGGGAATATTTCAAGCAAGAAAAAGGTGTTGCTATGGGGGCACATTGTGCTCCGACATATGCCAATATAATAATGGCATATTGGGAAAATAAATACCTTGTAAATTCACCATACCATGGTTACTGGACACTATATAGCAGATTTTTAGATGACCTATGTTTTTTATGGAAAGGACAACAAGAAGATTTTGATAAATTTGTACAATATGTTAATAGTACAACCGATTTTTTGTAATTTACTTACAATTTTAACCAACATGAATTAATTTATTTGGATGTCCACATTAAGAAAAACAATGGTCATTTTACATCTAAAATTTACAGAAGAGAGACTTTTTCAAATTCTTACACTACACCAGTTCTCACCTACCTCATCAGAAGAGAGGTGTAGTGAAGGGACAACTGGTACGTCTGAGTAGGATGACCTCGGATGATGGGATTTTTTTGAGTGAGGTTGGTGCACTCCGGGAATTATTTTTAAATAGAGGTTACCCCAAAGAACTTTTTGATAAAATTTCAGATGAAGTGAATGAAAAGGAGGGATAAATTTGCTCCAATTCTAGGTAGAATTCAAACTTTAGATGACAAAAAACAAGAAAACAAATGGAATGAAGATTACAGGTCAGGTTTAATTGCTACCTATGATGGCCATTCAGGACTTATTAGGAGAATTTTTGATAGAGAATGGAATCATTTTTCCAAAATATCTGATTTAAGATACATTTTTGATAAAGAACTGACATATACATATCACAAAGGGAATAGTATTAAGAATATATTAGAGGGGTTCTCATAGGGGCAACACACAAAATAGTACAAAGGAAAGAAGGGTTTATATAAGTGTGGTAGTTGCAGTTATTGTTCATTTTTATCAACTGGAGATTATATATACCTGCACGCTAGGAAAAGGAAATTAACATTAAACACCTATGCCAATTGTAAAAACACAATCTCTGGAACCAAGCAGGACAAGTAAAATAACGTTCTTTATTTCAGGAATCACGTTTTCGCTCCCGCGATTGCAGAAGCTTCCTCAGCTAATACAAAATAATTAATTAACAATTCCTTTTATATTTATTAAGTGATGATGTCATTTCCTTTTAATTTCAAACCACCAACTCACCGCAAAATTAAAACAGGGTGGGTAAAGACATCATTACTTTCCAAAAGATGACACTTCATACTTTTACTAACAGTTCCATCATCCCACATTTATAATGTTTTAGTAATATACAAATTTATTAATCAACAATTTCATTGTATGAATTAAAAAATGTATGTTTAAAATAAAATAAAACATCTAAAAATTTTTAAATTAGAATTTATTTATTTCATTTTCACCCTATGCTTATATATATATGATTCCCAATATATGGGTCATACTAAATATATTTTTATATATGCATCTAGGTATAAGATGTTCTTCCATTATCTCATATAACTTTTATATTTAAGAAACACTGAGATGTTACAGGATTCATTTAATCCTGGATAAGTGAAGGCATCTAGTCCAATCTGCCACTCTAACTCCCTCATTTCAAGTAACAGAGATTGAGGTCCACCCCTTGCTCCAGTTAAAACCTGCTCGATGCCCATAAATTGGAAACTATGTCCAATATTTTGCATAATGTGTTTGGACAAAGCATTGTCCATCTTTTTGTTATTTATCGCATAAAGGTGTTGATATATACGATCACTTAGTTTGCGATCGGTCTTCCCGATATAAAAACAAGGGCAGCAGGTGCAAAAGGCAATGTATATCACAGATTTTGTAGTGCAATTAATTCTTGAATTAATGGTATATTTTTTATCTCTGATTGTAAATGAGCTACCAACTTTCAAGCAATTGCATCTACTACAGAACCCGCACATAGCTGTGCCGGGTTGTCTGTTAGAAAATGCACATGGTCCTGGTCTCTGTAATAGTTCTTTTAAATTTCTACCCCTTTTGAACACTACAGACGGTTGAGGTCCCAATTTTTGAAGCAACCCAGCATTATTAAAAATAAAATACCAATTTTTCTTTATGATATTCCATACATCACCAATATGTTTATTAAATGTTAAAACAAGACTTGTCCTGAAGTGGTTTTGACTACAAATTGTTATACCAGTACTGTTTTGTTCTGATCCGTTTTCTAAGGGTAGATCTATAGATTCACTAACTTCAATATTTAGGGTTTGATGTTTACACCTTAACAAAGGTTGATAAAATCCTGTATTCCTTTTCATAGAAACCTCATAAATTAATTCCTCTATTAAATGTTTTGGGTACCCTCTGTTAATGAATAGTTCTTTTAGGAAAGAACACTCGGACCTGAATGTTTCAATAGTACTGCACATGCGTACGGCCCTAACTAGTTGTCCTTTGACAATAGATCTTTTTTGTTTAGCCGGATGATTGCTAGTGTAGTGCAAAAAAGCATTGCAGTAAGTTGGCTTCCTGTATATAGAAGTCAAGAAACAACCATTTTCCACATCCTTTGTTAATTAAGGGTAGTGAAAGTGAAGCAGTTGAACTAGTTGAATCAATGAACAACTCTAGCACATTTTTAAAATTCACTTATAAGTTTTCCAGTAATGTTATTGATTACTTGGATGTTGAATTAACAAAGGATGTGGAAAATGGTTGTTTCTTGACTACTATACAAAGCCAACTGCAATGCTTTACACTACACTAGCAATCATCGCAAGCAAAAAAGATCTATTGTCAAGGACAACAGTTAGGGGTCGCACGCATGCAGTACTATTGAAACATTCAGGTCAGTGTTCTTTCCTAAAAGAACTATTCATTAACAGAGGGTACCAAACATTTAATAGAGGAATTAATTTATGAGGTTTCTATGAAAAGAATACAGGATTTTATCAACCTTTGTTAAGGTAAACATCAAACCCTAAATATTGAAGTTAGTGAATCTATAGATCTACCCTTAGAAACGGATCAGAACAAAACAGTACTGGTATAATAATTTGTAGTCAAAACCACTTCAGGACAAGTCTTGTTTTAACATTTAATAAACATATTGGTGATGTATGGAATATCATAAAGAAAAATTGGTATTTTATTTTAATAATGCTGGGTTGCTTCAAAAATTGGGACCTCAACGTCTGTAGTGTTCAAAAGGGGTAGAAATTTAAAAGAACTATTACAGAGACCAGGGACCATGTGCATTTTCTATCAGACAACCGCACAGCTATGTGGAGGTTCTGTAGTAGATGAAATTGCTTGAAAGTTGGTAACTCATTTACAATCAGAGATAAAAATATACCATTAATTCAGGAATTAATTGCACTACAAAATCTGTGATATACATTGCCTTTGCACCTGCTGCCCTTGTTTTATATCGGGAAGACCGATCGCAAACTAGTGATCGTATATCAACACCTTTAGCGATAAATAACAAAAGATGGACAATGCTTTGTCCAAACACATTATGCAAAATATTGGACATAGTTTCCAATTTATGGGCATCGGCAGGTTTTAACTGGAGCAAGGGTGGACTCAATCTGTTACTTGAAATGAGGGAGTTAGAGGGCAGATTGACTAGATGCCTTCACTTATCCAGGATTAAATGAATCCTGTAACATCTCAGTGTTTCTTAAATATAAAAGTTATATGAGATAATGGAAGAACATCTTATACCTAGATGCATATATAAAAATATATTTAGTATGACCCATATATTGGGAATCATATATATATAAGCATAGGGTGAAAATGAAATAAATAAATTCTAATTTAAAAATTTTTAGATGTTTTATTTTATTTTAAACATACATTTTTTAATTCATACAATGAAATTGTTGATTAATAAATTTGTATATTACTAAAACATTATAAATGTGGGATGATGGAACTGTTAGTAAAAGTATGAAGTGTCATCTTTTGGAAAGTAATGATGTCTTTACTCACCCTGTTTTAATTTTGCGGTGAGTTGGTGGTTTGAAATTAAAAGGAAATGACATCATCACTTAATAAATATAAAAGGAATTGTTAATTAATTATTTTGTATTAGCTGAGGAAGCTTCTGTCGGGGACAACGTGATTCCTGAAATAAAGAACGTTATTTTACTTGTCCTGCTTGGTTCCAGAGATTGTGTTTTTACGTTGTTTGTTCGATTCCTGTCTTTCGCACCTATGCCAATTGTAACACGAAAGGGATTATTTATATTGCAACATGCAAAGAATGTGAATCTTTTTACATAGGGAAAAGCGAAAGGAAATTGAAGCAGAGAATTTATGAACATTTATATGAAATTAGAACAAAGAATGAGAGGAATACATTATATAAGCACACTACCACCTGTAAGACACCTGGTTTTCAATTTTTTATACTAGAGGTAGTCACGATGAGTCCTAGGGGTGGTATGTGGGAAACACTAGTAGAGTACAGGGAGTTATACTAGCAGCTAGTGTTGGATTCTAACAAATTCCCAGGACTCAATGAAATGGTATCTTTAGTACCAGTGCTTAAAATGAGATCTGCTAAACTCTAAATCGGATTAATGTTTCACTTGTGCAAGTGTAAAAATAGAAGAAACAGCTGTTTTTTACTGGGACAAACAATATTTACTTTTAGGTGGTTCACACACTGAGCATGTTTGCACTTTATTTCAAATGTTATTTTAATATGCTATTGTTTGTTTCGCCACTAGAGGGAGACATAAAATCAATTTATTTAATTGATTAAGTTTTAAACATTTTATACTTGTCATTATTTTTAACTGATTGATATTTATTCAAGATTTTTAAACTTTAAATTTGAGAAGGTTTTACAACATTTATATATTTACAATTTATTGACAAAGGTGTATAAATATTTATGATAGGATTTATTTTTTGTGTATTGAGCACTCCAATGAATTAACTTATTGGTTCTCTTATGTGATTGGTATTTTTTAATTGGTTCCAAACAGGGGTGTGTGTATGTATATGTATATGTATATATATATATATATATATATATATATATATATATATATATGACAATGTGGTGGTTATTTTTCATTAACTGATGAAGTTGAAGACGAAAACGTTTGTATTATAATAAGCGTTAGTATGGATTTAATAAACTGTTCGTGCTTTACTTGGTTGTGGTGTTTTTACAGTTTACCGGTTTTACATGAGCACCACTTTTCTTTTTGTATATGTGGACTACCTATTATTTTCTACTTGATTATTTTGGAGCAAGTATTTTACAGCTCAATTTTTATTAAGTGAACTAAGTAGATAACATAATTTAGGAAGGAACATCAAACCAAGATGAAACTCTGCAGGGTGTGAAGTATGAAGAAAAATAAATTCAACGCAAAATATATGCATTTTCGAGAAGGGTGTATACAGTGAGCGCAATCTGGATAACTAGATGGGAAACAGAAAATACATCCTTGGGATTCCACCATGCCTCAGGGCCAATAGCCTAGTAATTTCCTATGATCCTATCAAAAGCAGGTTTTAGAAGGAAATTATATACAAAAACACAGGAAGAAAATATGGTTATGGAAAAATAAGTACACAGTTACTGGGGGGAATGGTATTAGTGTAGAAAAGATTTGGTAGAACTTTGCAAGGAACTGACCTTAAAGAAAAAGGCAACTCGGAATAGCAGAACAAGTCTAATTTAATTTTAATTATACTTTTTATATCTATAATATCACAAATTAAAATCTAATTTAATTTAAGAATGGCGATGAATGGCCTTTTAGGGAGGTTACTGTACAACAGCCAACCAGAAAGGCAGCAATACAATAGGAAAAAAAGAAAAGGAAAAAAAAAAAAAGAAAATGAGTAGATGAAACTATCCAACACATTTTTCTAATGTAAAAGGGTAAGAAAAGCTTTGAGAATTAGTAAATAAAGTATTACAAACAAACTGCAGAAAAAACAATCATAAGGGTGGCAATTTATCGAGAAATTGTGTACTATGCAGTACGTATCCATACACGAATCAGCAACGACCAGACATGTACATCTCAGTAGCAGTTTACAGTCCCAAATAGCCTAAAACTGCAACAGATGATAAAGGCAAATTGCTATACAATGACATACAAATGAATTAGGGTAGTAAAATGAGGTGTTAATGCTATTAAAACGTACACAGGAAGAACACTGTTGCAATTAATTGTCACATACAGAGGCACTTGTGCAGCGCCATACGACTCGCTATAAAATTGATGGTTGGTAGGTGTCAAACATATTCAGGATAGGCAGAAATACATGGACTTCTCATACCTTTGGGAACCAAGGTATAAACAGTTCTTTACATACTAGCTATAGGGACACCTCAGAGACCAAATGAAGCACAAATATTTCACAGGCCTCCATCTGCAGAAAACTCAAGAAGTTCTTTGATACAATTCCACTACATGACAATGATATTTCTCAGCATACTACAGGAAAGTGCTAACCACCAGGAGTGGGTTCTAAGACATTACCTACCTCCAAGAGGAATTGGGTGCCATACATTAGAAACCCGTAGCAAGAGAGGCCCCCACCTAACCCATGGAATACTGCATCCCACACCTTAGTTTCATAAAGGCTAGTCACCATCCTCCCTCTTCACAGGTACCATACACGAGTCCGACATGCTTGCAGCAGGACATCATTTTCTGCAGGGCTGAAATCATGTAGCCTCTGTCATCCATCACATCCTGCAAATATGAAGAAAGCTGTGAACACAGCACAGAGTCACACAATGCACACTAATGGGATTGGCTGGATGACAGCTAAAGGACAAAAGGATAACCTAGTTATACCATAATGCAATCAAATGGACAGTTTGGGGAGTATTGCATAGGATAACTACAGATACAGATAGGAGATTACATATAGCAAGTATATATGCAAGCAGGTATCTATAACACAAGACCGACATCCCTGATATCTGCACTTAGGGTCAACTTGGTAAGTGCCAGAGATATGGGTCTACCATACTGTACTGGGGCTGTGGGGTGTGAGTATGTGTAAAAAATATGACTGATTTACTTAACACCACAAGCCAACACAGATTAAATAAGAAATTGCAGTAGCAGGACTGTACAAGGACAATTTGTCATAACATTGTGGCCTACCTTTTTGTAAATACAATCTACAAGCAAGACACACATGAACACACATCTATTATTAGCTTTCTGTAACATGAATCCCAGTGTAAGTGTGCACATCCTTAAGAAGGCTGAGAAAAAACACCTACTGCACACTATGGATGGCTAGGGGAAGAAAACTGCGTCAATGCTTCACAATGCACAAATGAGTTGCTCGCAGGGCAGCAGTGCCATCTCTGAGCAGCTCAGGTAAACAGAGCAAAACCGTGCAAACGTGATGCTTAAATACCAGCAAAGTTAAACAGTTTTAAAGTAATCAAAGGGAAAGCCCAAGACTGAGCCTTATTCCAACAGGCACAATAAGCTTTCAACCAGCAGTTCCCAGCTCAGAAGAGCAGAGGCTACCCTAATTCCACAAGATTGTAGACCACAAACCTTACTGCAAAATAAATGGCCTGATGCCCAAGTGCTTAAACCAGAACTAAGACACTTTTAGAACACAAAAAGTCTTCAACCAGCAATTCTCAACAAAGGATTTAAACTACCTCTCCTGCCACAAGGGTGTCGACTACAGACCTTAACATCTCGCACTTAAGATGGCCATGTTTCTTTCTTTGCCTATATTCCGATATCAGTCCTTGATACGGAAGGCAATCTCTAGCCTGCAGTCTGAATAAATTCTTGGATTCTTCCCATTTTATTACTGTTCCCTCTAATTATTTGCTCCCAGTACCTTGCTTCTTTTGCCAGTCTTCTCCGATAAATTCCACCCCTTTGCCTATAGTCTGTATCCCTAATTGCAGTCATCCCTATCGGCAGGATCTCTTTTCTCCACTCCTGTGTTGGCTTAGTTTTTAGAATACTTTGATGCTTCATGAATATAATATTTTGTGTGGTTATTGTTATTCTCCTAAGGATCAGCAATCAAAATCTCAGTCTGTCCTCATTTCTTGAGCTTTCCATCACCCTTTCCACTTGGAATTATATGTTTCTGCTTGCACTATGTATAGGAGCCTTAACTATGGTAGCTCTGAAATACCCCTTCAAATCAGGATATCCAAAATCGCCTTGTTCAGTTGGAAGAATCAGCTTATCCCGCTTAACACTTGCCATATTCCCCTCCCAGATAAAATCTTTCAGATCTTTATTAATTGCAACCCACAACTTCTCTGTTTGATAAAAATGTGCCTGACCCGTGTATAAAACTAAAAGAACTGAAAACGTTTTAACTGCTTGTATCTTGCTATCCATATAACAGAGCTTCCAATTTCTCAGTTTTTGGATTAGCTTTTTAGTCTCTTCCTGCATATCCTAGCTGGCACACCAGAATCCTTTTTAATCTATACTCCTAGGCACATTTTATCATGTCCCAGTCAATATGGATATTGCTGAACTAATTCAGGTGTTGGTACATATTTTACAGCTACTGTCTTTGTTTTAGCTTCATTAATTTTGTATCCCAAAAAGATTTGAAACTGCCTCAAAATGTTCTACAACATTGAAATGTCCCTTCTCTGGTTTTATCAGGTATAAAATAATATCAGCTGCAAATAGAACCAGTTTTTCTTGCCTATCATACCAATTATATCCTTGAATTTCTGAATCTCTTATTTTGTTTACTAATTGTTCTAAATATGGTGCAAATAAAGGGGAAAGAGGACATCCCTGCCTACCTGGTTCCTCTTCTCAAACAGAAATTATCAGAGAGGAATCTACCCACTTCAGTTTTCACCTCTGATCCCTCATATATCCTCCTAATCAACCTTATAATTTTAGCAGGGAATGCAAATGCTTCCATTGCCCTGCACATGAACTTCCAACTTACTCTGTCAAATCCTTATTCTGCATCAAGAACCACCACCAACAGTGGTATTTTCTTACATTCAGATTCCCTCTGGATCATCAATGTTCTGTTAATGTCAAATGTTTGCCCCCCCCCCCCCACAAAACCATACTGATACATTTCTATCAATTTTGGCATCACTTTTGCCATATTTTAGCCTTTACAGACAAGCACTTTATAATCATGGTTTGGGATTGAAACAGCCCTGTATGAAGTTGGATCTGAAGTGTTTTTACCCTCTTTAGGTATTGCAGAAATGCCGCTTTCTTCCAGGATGTCGGTGCTTTTCCACCTCTTAAATAGTATTAAAACCTTCCAAATCTTTAGCATTTTTCCTTCCTAACTTCTAAACTTCTACAGGAATACCATCTAATCCTGGGACTTTCCTGTAGATTAGTTACACATCACCATTTTCATCTCATCTCCTCTTATCCTGTTAGTAACTGAGCCTCATCTACCATTAACCTTGGTATATTTAATTCTTCCATAAACAGTCTTTCATAAAATCTACAAAATATTTCTGGTATCTCTACAGTATCTCTTATCTTCCTTGTTTATAGGTTCCCTAAGCTTGGTGACAACCCTTCCTACTTTTTGTTGCCTGAATCATTGGGCTAAGGGTTTTTGTGGTCTGGCATCATCATCAAAAAACTGTTGCTTAATAGCAATCTTTCTAAACTCATGCATATTATCTAGGTAATCCTTTATTTTTCTGCTTAGCATTATGCAATTGCTCTTCTTGTTCTGTCAGATTCCTCTTATTCTGTAGTACTTTAACATGTGTCAGTGCCTCTGAATGTTACTTCTACAAATCTCTCTCTTTTAAACTCCACTTGAATTTTACCCACTTCCTAGTTACATTTTCAGAAGATTTTTCTATCTTCGCTAATTAAACTCCCAAATTATTTCCACTACCCATTCCTTAAATTCTTCTCTTTTCAACATACAGTTGGGAAAGCATCAGTGGCTTATTTTTACTTCATTACTCTGCATTTTTATCTTCATTATTGGCACATGATCTGAAATAGTTATTGGATGCATAGCAATACCTTCAATTAAATGCACATGTTCCTGTGAAATGTAAGTTCTGTCCAGTCTAGCCCAGTTTTTGTATCTTGGGGAATATATAAATTCACTCAGAACTCTTACTACTAAACTGACACCTTCCATGTGAAATATTTTCATAAACTTCAAGAATCTACCCTCATGTTATATTTTCCTTTCTGCCCCCGACACATCTTCACTGCTGCAAATCAAATTCTAGTCCCTACCTATCAAGTAATATTCCCTGCTGAAAACTGATTTCTCCCAGAATTTTCTTAAGCTCCATTACAGTAGTTTTAAGTGGAATATAAATATATACCTGTGTAAACCTCCTCCCTTGCCAGTAGCCCTTTAGTACTATCAATCTACCATTATCATCTTTTTTTATCCTTTTCTATCACTGGACCTCTTCTTGCAATTAATATAAGTACACTTCCTCCTTTGTCCCAGGCATTCCACTGAATGACCATCCTGAAAACTTTTTTTTATCAAATTCATATGTTCAGTTCTTTCCAAATGTGTCTCGGAGCACAGCTATTTGTAGGCTACATCTTTCATTACAGTTCACTACTCTTGCTTTTTTGAACACACATCTGAGAGACCATTAATGCTTAAAAATAACATAGAAAGGATTATGTTAAAAAGTTATTATGCTTACCTTTTAGTTGTAATAGCTTTTTTCTAAAGTACTCAGTTCCAGCTTTTGTGTTACACAAATCCACTAATGTTTTTCAGGTTGATCTTCTATACAACTGTTTCTTGTCATATTCACTTCAGCCTATGTCACCATCTTACAAAACGTTTTTATTGAAAGCCCACAAGCAAAAAATGAAACATCCCCACTATACCCCTAAAAACGATTAACTTAAAAATAACAGACAAAACTATGTACATCTTTGAAGTTTTATCTTCCTAATAGGAAGAACTGTCCGTAACTGGCAGCTACAGTTACATATTTGGGTTAACTTAAAAGGAAAGTTATCCATTCTAATATACATGGTACCTCCTGTGCTTCTACTAAGTGCTGTCTGGTTTTGTCTCATCTTTATTGCTCTCCCAGAACAGAACACTTGAATGCTTTCAGAAAACATTTCCTAGCCATTGAAAGAAATAAGTTTTCTGTTTTTATTGCTCTTTATCAGATTGCATCCATGGAGAAATGAGAACCAGACAGAGAGTTGTTTCTACAAGCATTTATTCATTTACTTGAGGAAAGCTATTATATTCAATGCTCTTTTTTACTTATTTACTTTCTCTGAAAACTTGTTACTAGATCATACCAAAGGCTTTACTCCAATCATTCCCCTATGCGAGAATGAGAAAAAGCACATCAATACTCTTTTGACCACACCTTTTATTTTTTATTACAATGCAGTGCTTATATTTCTTAAAAATGAACAAGCAGAAAGAAAAAAAAGGGAAAACAGGGGCACCTTTTTACTTAAGTATCCCCATTATCCTCGAAATAACCAAGAAAACTTTACTTTAGAGCATGCAGATCATGTAGTGCAGAAATATTACTGTAAATAACAAAATTTTGTTTTACTTACAGTTAACGATTTCCCTCCTCTTCCCCTCTCCTAAGTGTTCCTCGAAACAATGACATGAAGTAGGGAATATGCTTTCAAGTCTGATACAATTTTAGCAAAGTCAAAAAGTCCTATATTTCCAGGTTTTCTTGTTTTGTCACGTTTCACAAATATAATTAATGCTTTGTAATCCCAGATTTGTCAGTTTTAGAGTTGCTGGTTTTATTCCCATTTGTCCCCCATCCAGTCTCTGCTTCCTTTCCAACATACTCTAAGTTCTTTTAGTCAATTCTTGTGTTTTTCTCTCTCTCTCTCTCAAGCATTTTCCAATGAAAATATTAGAAACTGTTTCACTAGCACTCTGTCGTCTTTATTATCAGATAAACAAGCAGCATAATCTCCTTCCGTTTCACAGCTCACTTTTTGTTGGACAAACATTTGTATTTTCTCCTTAGCGTGCTCTGATTCAAAAAAATGATGGTCCCTCCAGGAAAGGATATTCTTTTTTCCTCAAAATTTTTTTATTTTTAAAATAGTCAAATAAATTCCATAATATTTGTATACAACATCTTAACTATGCACACTATATCAGCCTGACACTATAACAGAGCTCAATATATACAATTACTTTATAGGTACAACAATCCAGTTATCAGAGTATCTGTTCAGTTATTGTAAAGTGTCAATCAATTTGACTTTTTTATTGTTAATAAATGGCTTATGATGAATCTTTAATTCTTTAATTTTAATTTCCAACAATGCTGTGGTCTTGAGTAGGCTATACAAGTCTTCCAAAATCGGTATTGTGTTTGCATTCCATGTTCTTGTTATACACTTCCTTGTGATTGCAAGTATTGTCCAATACTAGATACATATTTGACTCATTCAAATGAGGACCTTCATACACATTTAATACCAGTAGAGCTTTAGATAAGTTAAACGATTCATTAAATAAAGCTTGTAAAAAGTTTTTAATACCATTCCAAAATGGCTTAATTTTTAACACAGTTGAAAAAAATGTGATTCCAATCTGCAGTGTGTAATTGCTCACACCTCCAACATATTCCCATTGTGGAAGAATTAATTTTAGTAATTCTATCTGGAGTTAAGAATGCTCTGTGCAAAGGACTTAGGAGGAGAATATATGAGCACTTTTACGACATGGGCAAGCATAAGGAATCCAATGCATTTTATAGACATTCCCTTTCCTGCCCTAAAATAGACCTCAAATTTATATGCCTGATGCCAGGGGAGGAGATTGAGAAACAACCCTTGAGTATAAGGAACTTTTATGGCAATTAAAGTTGGATGCAGGTAGACACCCCAGTTTGAATGACAACATAAATATAAGCAGTGTCCTTAAATTAAGAATGGCCCGACTATAGCATAACTATTTTTATATTTTTATATTTTAAAATAATTCCCTTTTGGGACTACAATTAATAAATTTATTGCATCAGCCAGTTGTAAATACACAACATATATATATTATATTACATGTAGAATATGTTTCTCCATTAAAAAACATTATTTTTTATACATTTTTTTGAATATTTTTATGAATGTTCCAATCTGAATGCTTTTTAATTCTAAAACATTATAATTAACATATCTAACTGGAATTCATTATAATTAACATGTTTTTTAGATTTTGCAACTATTTTTACTTTATTAATTACCTTAGAATAGTTTTAAAGCATTTTAATATACTGGTGTGACAGCATTTTGAAATTTCTGACTTCATGTTTTACAAGGGAATATTGACTTCAGAATATTTGGCTTGTTAATCCAATATGCTAATTGATTAAGTAGAGATTAGCTAGAGAGTATTTAAACCCTCTGTGGCAATTCATATTTCAACTTGATAAAGCTCGGTAACAACTGAGCGAAAGCGCTTGTTTTTACTTGCTGTTCGTTTCTACCTACTGTTCGTACCTAATAAAGTATTAACTTTACATCGGTTTGGCTCCTTTGCCTTGGATCCATTATTCCTCTTGGTTTTGGCGGTTTTTCTTTTGACTTTTAAGTGACGTCCTTTTCCATGGCTGATGAAGCCGAACCAACTAACTTTGCTGAAACTCCTCAGCTATTGAAAGATCATCCCGAGGATGGTCCAGTGACCCGTACTGAATTTAACCAAGTTCTTTCTATGCTAACACAGATTACTAATCTCTTAAAAGACGGCAACAGCTGTAATGTTTCATTACCTGGGAACCAACAACATGTTTTGGATTTAAGAAAGAAATCTCCACTGGTTATTACAAGCGGAACCACTTGCGGCTTGCATTCTTCACTACCGGCTAACCCGAGTTCACTAAGGGCACCCAACTGTGAGCATATTGCAAATATGCACCGTTTATAGAACGATAGACCTGATAAACAGAGTAAAGACTTTAACTTCACTACTTGGGCAGGTCGACAGTTCACATTTAACCAAGGTACTGTGTCTTCTAATAACTACAATAACATTGAACAAGATTTCACTGAATTGAGACACCAACTTTATGCTTACAAAAATAATCAACTTGAGATTGATTATTTAAGGGAATGTGTTAATGTGAAATGTGTACCGAAGTGTTTACGTTGCTACAAGTTCCCTAATAATGTTCAACCGGGAACTTTGTACCACAAGAAATTATGTGAAATCTTTGATAGAGCTGGATTAGAAGTTTTAAATGTGATGATTTTGGAATATGAGGTGAAGGCCGATATTCTTTTGAATGAGTTAAATGTTCTAAACAATTCCTTGGTTACTGATACTAATTTTCTAAGTGTGAAGTTTAATTATGATAATGTTTTGACGAGGTCGACCAATTCTGTGTCAAAACCCTTAACCGTAAAATACGCAAACTAGACAGGGATTTAGCTGAATATAGAGAAGGTACAGCTTACCCCCTTCCTAATAGAATTAATTGGGAACACAAACAGGATAACAATAAGAACATTCAGACCAAGGGGACTGATAATTACCCCAAAACGACTTATGAATCTCTCTGTAGGAGTGAGAGACTAGCTGAGAAAGGTAGAAAGAATTCCATACAGGATTTTCAGCAACCCCCCAGCAGAACGGGGGCATGGGGACAAAAACAAACCCTCCAGACTTGGAACAACAAACACGGTTAGACAATTACATTACACCTGAAATGTTATCCTCTTACAATTACAGTTCCCCTATTTTAATGGGCAATAATTGATCTATTACTAAAAAGGATAATTTTACTGATATGGAAATAACAGACCGTGCCTTTGATTTATTTACCAGGGGTTTTCAATTTGTCCCTGCACGGCCTTCCAGCTTGCCAAAAATTTTAGTAGAGCTTAAACTATTTGTCAGGAGCTTAAATTTAACACACCACTTCAAAGGACAGCCTTATATTAACAATGACCTTAGTAGAACTAGTACATTTAATCCGTCCATACACCCTCTGATCAGGCTTTTTGAAGAATTAGTTGAGAAGGATCTTAGAATCTTGCACTCGCAGGGAATAAAATCTTCGCCCACTAATTTGGATGAACACGAAGTCTGGCTTATCAATCATCTTAAAAAAGAGAACATCAGGGTTATGAAACCAGACAAGGGAGGTGGAGTGGTTTTGATGTACAACCCTAGTTATGACAGTTATATTCACGATATGTTACAAGATTCTGAACAATATGAGACTGTTTCTAGGAATGAAGTTAACGTAGCCTTTTCCAAGATTAAATACATGCTTACTGACCATTTGCTACAGGGAGCTATAAATGAGAAATTGTTTAACTATTTACATGTTGAGAAGCCTAAAATACCCGTAATTTTGGAATACCAAAAATCCATAAAGGTCTACACCCATTGAGATTTAAGCCTATAGTTTCAGGAGCAGGGAGCATTACTGAACCCTTAGGCAAATTAATTGATTATGCCACTAAAAAACTAGGCTCATCCCTGGAACACGTTTGTAAGGATTCCTGGGATTTCCTTAAAGGTATTCAACCCGGCTTTTTCAAGCCTGAACTCCTCATGATAACTATAGACATCAAAGATCCATTTCCTAGCATACCACACTCCACAGGGTTGGAGTGGTTCAACAATGTCTTGAACACTGAAGCCAGGCTCAGTAATAAAATGACTAGTCTTCTAGTTGAGTTCATGGAAACTTTGTTACAAAATAACTTCATTTATTTTAATGGTGAACTGTTCAGACAGAAAAAAGGTGTAGCTATGGGTGCCTCCTGCGCCTCTCTGTATGCCAATGTAGTTTTGCACAAATGGGAACAGAAGTTTATTTTTTCCATCACTTGGATCCAATATCTAACATTACATGAGATACCTGGACGACATCTGCATCCTATGGAATGGCACCTTTAACCAATTCCAAGATTTTTTTCCATTACATCAACTCTACCACCTCCTTTTTAGTGTTCACTCACAATATTAGTGAAAATGAACTTCACTATCTTGATGTCACCTTATACAAAGATTATAATAATCAAGCATTTCATTCTAAACTATACAGAAAATCTACCTTCTGTAACTTGTATTTGCATTTTCAGAGTGGACATCTATTCTATCAGAAAAAAAGGCATTGTGAAGGGCCAATTTATTAGAGCTTCTAGGATGTGTAGTACTTCAGGAGATTTTTTTAGATGAAATTGGCTTTTTGAACTCCTTGTTTACTGAGAGGGGTTACCCGACATCTCTTGTTAAATCCTTGGCACAGGAAGTGATAGAAAAGAGAGAAACAAAATACCCCCCACTTCTTGGCAAAGGGGGACCTTTTGATATAAGCAACAACACAGCGGTAACTAATACATTTCAGAGCAGTTTTATTTACACATATTCTCTTAATTCCACTGGAGCTGAGGAGGTGATTAGAAGGCATTGGCCTGTTTTGACTTTCCACGATGAATTCAAGGATATATTACCAGCACACTCTAAATTTGTAAGAATAAGGGATATGAATTTCAAGGAGTTATTTGAAAGGAAACCTGTCCATTTGATTAATACTCGTGGCCCAAAATTGGGCACGTTTAAGTGTGGGTCTTGTAAACAGTGCCATGCTGTCGTCAATGCTCCTACTCTTTTCATCACCTCCACAAACTTTAACATCAAATCTCTTAACTATTACAACTGTGGAAGTAAAGGGGTAGTATATTTGGGCTTCTGCACCACTTGTTCTAGCTTCTATGTTGGCAAAAGGGAGAGGCCACTTAGGAGAAGAATATATGATCACTTTTACGACATGGGCAAGCATAAGGAATCCAATGCATTTTATAGACATTCCCTTTCCTGCCCTAAAATAGACCTCAAATTTATAGTGTGAGAACAAGTGATGCCTGATGCCAGGGGAGGAGATAGAGAAACAACCCTTGAGTATAAGGAACTTTTATGGCAATTAAAGTTGGATGCAGGTAGACACCCCAGTTTGAATGACAACCTAAATATAAGCAGTGTCCTTAAATTAAGAATGGCCCGACTATAGCATAACTATTTTTATATTTTAAAATAATTCCCTTTTGGGACTACAATTAATAGCCAGTTGTAAATACACAACATATATATATATATATATATATATATATATATATATATATATATATATACATACATTATATTACATGCAGAATATGTTTATCCATTTAAAAAACATTCTTTTTTATACATTTTTTTGAATATTTTTATGAATGTTATATTTGAATGTTTTTTAATTCTAAAACATTATAATTAACATGTTTTTTAGATTTGGCAACTGTTTTTACTTTATTAATTACCTTAGAATAGTTTTAAAGCATTTTACTATACTGGTGTGACAGCATTTTGAAATTTCTGACTTCATGTTTTATAAGGGAATACTGACTTCAGAATATTTGGCTTGTTAATTCAATATGCTAATTGATTAAGTAGCAATTCGCTAGAGAGTATTTAAACCCTCTGTGGCAATTCAGATTTCAACTTGATAAAGCTCGGTAAAGCTCGTAACTGTTTAAAGTGCTTGTTTTTACTTGCTGTTCGTTTTTACCTACTGTTCGTACCTAATAAAGTATTAACTTTACATCGGTTTGGCTCCTTTGCCTTGGATCCATTATTCTTAATGCTCTGTGCAAGCATTTCCAATTAAAAACTTTCCAGTATTGTGGAAATGATATACGTTTTATTGATAATAAAATATTTGATTTAATTTCTTCAGTTAGCTGTAATGAGTGTCCTTTTATTATACAATTCTAATATGAGGATTTGGGTGTTTTATAACTTAGCAATATCTTGTAAAATTTTGAAACACCATTTCCCATGTCATAATCATTATACATGATTTCATATAGGTATTTCGTAAGTTTACATATTTCTTTAAATTAATTACTAATTATTCTGCATAAATCTTGCAAATACGTCAGAATGCTTTGCATAGTTATCCAATCTTGTTGTGGAATTTTGTATGTTGTTTCTATTGTTTGAACAAACAGAACGTTTAGTTCTTTGATGCATTGAAACAAACAAATCCTTTCTGTTTCCAGGAATTATTTCTTTGTATATTTTATGTAGATAGCTCTTTTTAACTATGAATGGTGTTAAAAGATCAAACCAGATTTTTAAATCTATATTTGCATTTATAATTTTCCTAAATCAGTCAATGTAATAATCATACGAGTTTTAGTGGTAGTTATATTGCACACTAATACATATATATGTGCCATGGCAAATAGTTTTTATCTATTTGAAATTTTTTTTTGTAAATCAAATTCATTTATTGATATTACAGTTAGTAATTTTTTCCAATTTGCAGAATAATTTGGACTTATCCAATCTGAGATTGTTTTAGATATTGATCCTTTTATATACGTTTCTATATCAGGAAAGTTTAATCCTCCCTGTTTCCATGGTCTGATATGATGTATTAAAGCTATTCTGTTTATTTTGCGAAACCATAAAAATGTTATTAGACATGAGTTTATTTCATTGAGTACATTCCTTTCTGGTAACAGTTGTATTGCTAAAGCTATATATAGAATCTTGGGTAGTACAACCATTTTTATTAACTGTAATCTATCTTCAACTGTTAATATTATTTTGTTCCACTTTTCCACAGAGATTTTAATTGTATTGATATTATTGTAGTTTTTTTGAGACTAATTCAATATTATCCTTGCATAACTCAATTCCAAGATATTTTAAAAGTAGATTCTTGTTTCCCTATAATGTGATTCCCCTTCATCTGCAATTCTTTTTTTTTTAATACAAATAAACATTTTGATTTTGATTTACTGAAATTCAGTCCCAAAGTCCTGTAAAATGTGCCAATTAAAATATCTAATTCTTCTAATGTCTCCTTTTTATTGGATAATTTTAATATGTCATCAGCAAAGAACATTACTATAGAATTGTATTGTTCATAACTCCCTCCTTTTTTTTTTTGTAATGTATATTGAATAATGTTACATTTTTTCTGCCAAAAAAAAGCAAGGATGGCATGGGACATTCTTGTTTAGTACTCTGTTATATGTATATATTCAGAGATGAAAGGACCTAGCTTAACATACGCTAAATTATGTATATATATATATATATATATATTCTTTAGTAGATGAACAAAGGAGAAAATTCAACACCACAGAATTTTGAAAAAATTCACAATAAATAGAATCAAAAAAAGGCTTTCTCTGTATCTAAAACAAATCATGTTTTTTTTTTTTTTTTTTTAAATTAACAGAGAAAGTATCCTCTTAATATTTTCATGTGTGTATCTATGACATATAAATCCAGTTTGATTATTTATTGTTTTGGATAGTGGTATTTTTATCCTGTTAGTTAATATTGTCATAAATATCTTATAGTCATTATTTAATGATGATATAGATCTATATGAGGTACAGAGGTTTGGGGATTTGTTTTCCTTTAGGATTGGTGTGATTAAGAAGCATCTCCAAGAGGGTGGTATTTAAGCTTGTGACTGCATTTCTAATAGAGTTTTATGGAAGAGGAATAGCATCTTTTAAGGAAAACGTTTATATATTTCCATAATTATGCCATGTATACCTGGAGCTTCATTATTTTTACCCTCTTTTATTGTATCTGTAATTTCTTTGTAGGATATGGGTGCATGCAGATCTAGTTTTAATTTTCCTGGTATTTTTTTTTTTTTTTATATTAGAACATTTTTTATCTAGATTTAATTGACTGATATGTATATTCGCTTTCTGGAAATGTTCTATATAGTGATTTCAATAGGTATCAAGAATATCACTTATATGAGAGACATTTTTTCCTTTCTTTTCACGGAAGATACTTTTAATGTTATTAGCTTTTGATTGTATTTTGATTCTTGTGGATAAATTATGTAGATATTTGGGAGAAGTGGCCAGGGTATTAATTTTTTAGTTTTGCTAAAACTAAACTAGTTTTATGTGTTAGAATTTCATTGTATTTATTGTTTAATGCTTCTACTTTATTTTTCATCTCCAAATGATTTTGATTTTTTTCAGCTTTTACTGACAAAAAGTTTGGATTGTAGATCAAATAATTTAGAATTGGTTTACCTTCATATTGTTGGAAATGACCATATCAATTGCGCTTTTGTTCGAACCAAAAGTGTGAATTTTAAACTGACAGTCTCTGGAGTTCAAAAATCAGCAAATCGAACAGCAGATTCGCTGATTTTCGAACTAAAATGTCGAATACACAATGTTGCGCTCCCCCCATAACCCCCCACATATACTAACACCAAGATCGCACTACAGTGTGGAAAGGGTTCATTTCCCAATCCCCACTATAGTGCAATCTGCACATGTTGAATCTGCAATAAGCGAATGCCAGTGTGCATTCACTCATTGCACATTCGGACAATTTTTTTTCAAGGTATTGCAAATTTGAGAACCTCCTATTGCACATAGTGGATTCGCCCAAGTGCATAACTCACTTATGAAGGTAAACCTTCAGAATCCCATCCTCTGAATTTTTTTTTTATACCAAGTTAGGGTTTTACCATATATGTAAGCTTTTAATGGGTCCCATATCATTATTTTATCTCTGTGGTTTAATTAATACCAAAGAACTGTAATTCAGATAACCAGGGTTTGAACTCTACTTTTAGTTTGATTCTGGAGTTAAAGATTAATGGTTTGTACCCATTTTGTAGCTTTAGTATCAATGAACTGTAATCTGAGAAGGGGCAAGGAGTGATTGAGAAATTAATGATTTTAGAGTGTAAGTCATGGGCAGCAAATATTTCATCTATTCTACTTTGGGTACCAAATCTGTGATCTTGATGGGAAAACAACAAAGATTTATCTTCTTTAAATGTGAAAGTATCTACATGATGAAATGATTCTACTCCACTTGTTTAAAGCTTTTGATACAGCAGATGTACACAGCAGTCTTTTATTTGTAGTTTCAGAAATATCAAATATACAGTAAAAATCTCCTCCTAATGTTAAGTTGCCTTTATAATTATTGGAAATGAAATCCAAGTGTTTTTTCTAACAGTTCCTGATCCAATACCTGGGAACCTGTATAGATTGGCTAGGGTCCATATTCTGTTATTATATTTAACTATTACTAATGCCATAAAGCCTTCTTTATCTTCATACTTATAAGTGATTTCTGGGTTAATCACATTTGTTTTCCATAAAAGTGTCACCCCTTGTGTCTTTGTCTTATAAGTGGAGTGCGCCAATATTATATATTCCTTAGGATTCCATTTGTAATTGTCATTTGTTTTGAATGAGTTTCTTGAAGGAAGACAATTTGTGCTTTGTTCAGTTTTAAATATTTCAGTAGATTTGATCTCTTGCTAGGATTGTTTAAGTCATTGGTATTTAAAGATAAAGTTAAATCCATCTTACGTTATTTAGACTATGTATTTTGTTTTATTGCGACCATTAAACATATTCCTCTGATAACTATAAAGTATATGTTTGAGCTTTTAAAGGAAATTATCAGTTTTATACTTTGAGTGTTTACCAATAAAGTAATGTTTTGGTCAGGCATACTAAAATTTTTTGTGAAATAAATTTAAACTAATAAATGTTAACAAAACTAAGATCCGCACTAGCCATGGAATGAAAATCATTCCTAATCTGATGGATAAACTTAAGTCCATCACATTATCACTCATACTGTGACAATCCAGAACATCTGAGCTCCATAAATTGAATCATATGAAGAATATTTGTAATATGAATAAGTAATATTTATATTATTTTGAACAGATATAGTACTACTGTAGATTAGACAGAATTCTAATACAATTTAAATGTCTACTTATTGTATAAGCAATATTTACCTGAAAGATAGATGACAAGCAATTCAATCACAGTAAAGTAGGATATATCATATATAAAACCACAGTAAAAGATTATAGCACACAGTTATTTAACATATTCACCCTTACTGATGAAGTCTTTCAAAACGTACTACTTAATATAAACAGATTGCATTACAAACATTAGGTATAAATATTACCATGTATTTTACTAGATATATTAGAAGTTGTACTTCTTTGTTTGCCAGCATTTAAGTAATCGCTTAGTTTTTTGCTAGCTTACTTAAAAAGCATCAAGTTTGTTTTATGTAAACATTGATGAAAGTTAGTGCATTTTAATTAGCAGTGCAACCCCCCCCATTTCCTACACACAAGGATTTTCACCTCCTGCTTACCATTTGTTCTTGTTTCCTTACCTTAACAATTCTGATCTCCCAGACCTCTTCAATACTCTCTCCTCACCCTTTACTACTACTGTCTACAACTACCTATTCCATCGCAGACTCCTTACTTATCTCTGCTCTTACCTACTCCTGACTTATCTAACTTACCTTCAGTATCCAGCTCTGCTGATTGTTTCCTCTCAAGCTGCTTTACTACCTGTCTCTTGCTCCAGAACTTAGCCCCCCACTAACCCTTCTTCTGCCTATCTTCTCCCTGTCCCTGTATTCCCTATCTGCCTTAGCCCTTAAGCCCCATCAGTCTCTGCCCTCACTATTCCTACATCCCTTGTATTTAAACCCACTGCTCTTCCTTCAATCCCTTCTGTCACTACCCTCATTATCCCTACTTTCCTTGCATCCTAAACCTCCTGCTCTTCCTTCATTTATGACCAATAGCCTTCTTAATTGTGAATCATCTCTTGCCCCTCCTAGCTGTACCTGTCCCTCACCTTTCTCCCCTCCGAACTCAACCTTTTTTATCCTCTGAAATTCCATAAATACCCTGGGTCCTGTGTGGCACCATCTTTAATAACTTGGAAAAGCCCTGACTGCTGTCCGCTCCTGCCCCAGCGTCTTTTGCCTCGGTATGTAGTGTTTGCTTGATGTTATTTTTGTCTTCCCTAAGCTGAATTGATTAACTGTGTACCTTATAGTTGTTACATTCTTTTATATGTTATTTGTTGGATGTTATTTTTGTCTTCCCTAAAGCTGAATTGATTAACTGTGTGCCTTATAGTTGTTACATTATTTGTTATATGTTTGTAATCCTGTTGCAACTTCTTTGTATTATGTCACCCACGTGGAGCCATTTCTAAGCGTCCTGTACTCAGTTGTTTGTTCTAAGCCCGTAAAAGGCTTTTTTAGTACAACGCCACCCATGTTGAGCCATTTTTGAGTATGCCCGAACTTAACTGCTTGTTCTAAGCCCGTAAACGGCTTTTTAGTATTTCAGTTGTTTGTTCTAAGCCGATAAAAGGCTTTTTAGTATAACGCCACCCACATGGAGCCATTTTTGAGTATGCCCAAACTTAACTGCTTGTTTTAAGCCCGTAAATGGCTTTTTAGTACTACGCCACCAAAGTCGAGATACTCAGTGTGTCGTAGCTCAATATTTGTCCTGCTATTTCTCTAAATGCTACAATGAGATGTGAATTAGATTAATTATTTGTCCAGCTGGTCTCCCAATGCTCCGATCTAGACGTGCCCTCTATATTCTTCTCATTGTTTAACACAGTCAGTGTATGTATAGTTAATTTTGACACCCTCATTTCTTCACAAGGCTATTCCTTTCTGTTTTTATATTTATACAGTACTGGGTCTTGCGTATGTACCGATTCAAACATTAACTTTTGGAGACATTACAGTTGTAGCCTGCAAAATCAACAATTAGATCGTTCAAGACAAAAATGGCTTTTCTGAATGATTATCACCCATGTGGTGGAAGCTTTTAGCGATCTCTCGCTCTATAGAATTCCAGGTATTAAGAGCTATCTCAGACATATTGGAATTGCTCATGCTATAACAGTAGGCTATGGCACCTACTTACTGCTAAATCAAACATCTCCCTTGCTCTGTAGAGTCCTGGAGCTTCAACTCCATAATGAGCATTTTCATGTAACTGTCCTTGTTGACTGTTGCACACCACTACTCCACCGAGTAGCTCTAGTAGCATAATTAATGCTCGATAACCACATTGTGCAACTTTATTTTCATCTCTCTAGCTCTATAGAGTCCCAGGAACTGAGTCGTAATTACAAACATACTTGAGTAGCTGTCCTGGTTGTCTGCTGCATACTATTTCTCCTTTAGTAGCTTATTTAGCTGACATATTTTTTGTTACCCACATTGTGTACCTTAGCCTTGCACTAGCTCTGAATAGTTCCAAGAGCTTAATTGCAATTGCTGGCATACTCGGGTTGCAGCTTTAAGCGCTTCCTTAGCTCTTAATGGGACCCAGCAGCCTAGCATAAACTCTTGCATTTCTCAAGTTGTTATCCCTATTAACTGCTGCATTCTATTCCTCCATAGAGTGGCAGTATTTTCTCCTAGGTATTTTTTCCTACTTGGTCTAGCTATTGATATGGTGCACTTTCCTTCTTAGTTTGGTCAAGGTTTGCCTGCTACCTGTCCTTGCTCCTACGCATGATCTTTGAGTTTACTGTATTGTTTTTTCCTTTGGTAAATTTTCTTAACATAGATTATGTCTCAAATGTGATGATAGACCTACTGAACCTATACACAGTGTCCGGCTAAAGTACTGTTTATTTTAGAACTGCTGGTTTTAATGCGTTACCCATTGCTGCTATTAATTAATAGGGTATGTTTATAGCTTATATCTTAAATGTGGAGGATAGTCCTAATGAGCCTGCAAACAGTGTCCTGGCTACAGTATTAATTTACTGAACTGTTGGTTTAAATGTAATATCTATTGCTGCTACTAATAAAGGAATGTTTACATGCTCACTATATATCTTACGTCTTTATGTTAACTATTGTGAAATAGTACCAGTCCTACCTTAACATGTGCTAACTCTTGTTTTTCTCCACGCCACTTTGTCTCTTCTCTCTCCTCTCAGTACCATACTCTTCCTGTGATATTCCTGCACTAGTCTCTAGAAACCAACCTACCTTGTGGAAGGAACCCTAAAATCCCTGCAGTGGCATCTCACAGCCTAAATTTCTGCATCCTGTCTCAAGAAAACAAGAAAGTATGTTATTGGTCTCTATATCCTGCCAGTAAAATTGTAAACCATTGTACTAAAGCTTTAGGCATTCAAAAGCACGCTTTACGCCAGGACAGCCAGCAGTCTCTACCTCCCTCTCTTAACCACACTATTACCCACTTACCTCCTAACCTTCACAGTAACCCCTCTTACTTGCAGTCACCCCCTCCCAGTTCTATAACCAGCTAGCTCCCTCTCAAACTCACCTGCAATAGAAGACCCGGCCACTAGGTGGCACCCTTAACCCAGCCTTCACCTCCTGCTTACCATCTGTTCTCTTGTTTCTTTACCTTAACAATTCTGATCTCTCAGACCTCCTCTTAATACTCTCTCCTCACCCTTTACTACTACTGTCTACAATTACCTATTCCATCACAGACTCTTTACTTATCTCTGCTCTTACCTACTCCTGACTTATGTAGCTTACCTTCAGTATCCAGCTCTGCTGATTGTTTCTTCTCAAGCTGCTTTACTACCTGTTTCAACCTGCTCCCTACCCCCAATTCCCACCCACCCCCAGGGGTCCTACTCTTATACTATTTACCCACACCCTTTCCTCCTCCCATAACTCTCAGGCTACCTTACCATTGGCCACACACCCCATTCATCCTTCGCTAACCACTCCCTATTCTCTCCTACCACACCCTCCAATTTTTGCTCTTCCCTATCCACAACTACCATACACCCATACCTACAACAAGACACCCAACTAATAATCCATCCAAATGTATAAACTTTCAATCCGAACACACTTACTCTTTCACCTGTTACTTCTATTACTCATTCTACCACCATTACTTTTAGCCTACAAACATACCTCCTATGAACTCATTATATCCACACCTTCATAACCCCAATAAGCTAACTACCTCTTCTTCCCTACCAGCACTCACAAAACATGTAAACATAACATCTACACCCAGCTATCTACTGTCAAGATTTCATAGAAAACTCCACATTAAGTACTACAATCATAATCCCAGAAAATCTCCACATCTATACAGAAGATTCCCAACTCCAGCCTTTCTTTTACAACTCCTCTCATTAAAAGATGGAGATATCCACCCAAATCCTGGCCCAATAACACTTCCTACCACACAACTCCACAATCCGAATCAGTTCAACACTCATTCCCTTACTCAACCAACAAATTCTCTCTTCATAGCCCACCTCAACATACGTAGCATTAATAATAAAGTCTCACAACTCCATGCTCTCTTAGAAGTCTACTCTTTTGACATTCATTGTTTAATAGAAACCTTGTTAAAGCCTGTAACTAAAGACAATGAAATCACCCCACCTGGATATAATATACTTAGATCTGACCGTGTATCAAAGAAGGGCGGGGGAATTGCTATTCTATTTAAATCTGGCCTACAGATCACCACATATGACCTTAAACCACTTGTAGATTCTACTGCTGAAATTATTTCCAAACTTCAACTCAACACTTTCAAATCCATCTATATTATCTGTATCTATCTACTTCCTGGCAACAACAATGCCACCATAGAAGATATCCTCTGCTGGCTATCACAAAACCTGCCCCAAGAAACCATTATCCTAGGTGATTCTAACATAGATTGGAACTGCTGTTGCAGCAGCCACCCTACCACCCACATTAACCTATTTGGTTTCTCTCAAATCATTACCTCCCCTACCAGGATAAACAAGCCCAATAAGAAAGAAAGTACCTTGGATTGGATTCTTATAAATAACCATCCCCACACATATGAATCTGGAACCCTCCCCGATATTAGTGACCACTCACTCACATACATTATCAGGCATAAAACCAATGTCTCCATTTCAGCCATTGTCAAGTTTATTAGGTCCAAGAAAAACTTTAACCGTGATCTCTTTCAAACCGAACTAAAAGCATGTAATTGGTCCCCCTTAAAACACCTCCCATTGGAGGAAGCGGTTAAATACTTTAATTTCAAATTCTTCACCATTCTAGATAACCATGCACTAAACCGCTCTATTAGAATCAAAACTAAATTTGCCCCATGGCTGTCAAAAGAAACCAAACAAAAAATCCGCCTCAGAAATAAATACTGGGCCAAATGGCATATGACAAAAAACTCTGCTGACCATCAAAACTTTAGACAACTGAGAAATGACACTAAGAAAGCTAAACTGTCTGATAAAAGAAACTGCTACTTACAGTTCCAGCAAACTAAACATAACCCACAAAAATTCTGGGCAAGTATTAACCAATTACTACACCCAGGTCAATCCATTACACCTAACCCACAAGGCACAGACCAGGAGAACCCAAAGCACACTGCCAATGCCTTTAATACCTTTTTCTCTGAGGCCATTCAAACACTTGCCAGTCACCTGTCACCTAATAATTTCACTTTACCTATCTCTAACACAACTCCACCCCCTCCATTTCTCTTCCGACCTGTCCCTACAACATATATTCTTTCCTTTATCCAAAAACTTAAACCTTGCTCTCCTTCAGCAGATCAATTGCCAGCTGAATATCTACAGAAATAAGCCAAATTCATCGCCTATCCCATTTTCATTCCGATTAACAGAACCATTAGTGAAGGACACATCCCAAGCATCTGGAAAGTCTCCCATATTATCCCCCTTCATAAAGGTGGAAATTCTAATGATTTCTCCAACTACCATCCCATAGCCCTACTATCACCTTTGGCAAAACTAATGGAAAAATGCATCCATAAGCAACTGCTAGACCACCTAATCCAAAATAACTTACTTTCCAGCTGTCAACATGGTTTCAGACCTTCCCACAGCACTACTGCCCTCCTTTCCTTTACTGACTGTATTAACAATCTTCAGTTCCATAAAACTTTATCATTTTTAGTATATTGTTTTAAATAAATAAATAACTTTTTAGTAGTTATTTGTTCTAATTATGTTTTAGTATTGTTCTAATATAAAAGGCTTTTTTATTATCATCTCCACCCTTGATGTTTGATAAACTCTTTTTAGTACTATTAGCTCAATAATCCTGTGGATGGGTCAGTTGTTTAGTCTCTGATAGTCTGTATCCTCGGTGACAGTCAGTGTACCATTTCTTCACAAATATTCTTCTTTATATATTTTATACAGTGCTGGGATTCGAACATTTTGGGCAGTCTGGTTAATATAAAATCATAGTTAATTCAACTTTTCGATTCTCTCCATGTGATTGATCATCTCAATTGGTGTGGGCTATCTCTGTATATTAGATTGTTCTCTTGATGGCTGCAGAGTATAAATCAAACATCTTCCTTGTTTTGATCATAGACTTCAACTCCATATTGAGCATTTTCATGTATGTGATGACTGTTTGCACTACTCCACCGGTAATCTAGCATTAGCATCAGTAATGCTTGATAACCACATTGTGCAACTTTATTTTATCTCTGTCCTGGTCAGAATAATTCAACTTCTTAATTATTCTTTCTATTTAGTATATTTTTTGTTACTGATATTGTGTATTTTATCAGCCTTGCACTAGCTCTGAATAGTTCCAAGAGCTTAATTGCAATTGCTGGCATACCGGTTGCAGCTTTAAGCGCCTCCTTAGCTCTTAATGGGACCCAGCAGCCTAGCATAAACTCTGCATTTCTCAAGTTGTTATCCCTAATAACTGCTGCATTCTATTCCTCCATAGAGTGGCAGTATTTTCCCACGTATTTTTTCCTACTTGGTCTACTATTGATATGGTGCACTTTTCCTTCTTAGTTTGGTCAAGGTTTTGCTACCTGTCCTTGCTCCTACGCATGATCTTTGAGTTTACTGTATTGTTTTTTCCTTTGGTAAATTTTCTTAACATAGATTATGTCTCAAATGTGATGATAGACCTACTGAACCTATACACAGTGTCCGGCTAAAGTACTGTTTATTTTAGAACTGCTGGTTTTAATGTGTTACCCATTGCTGCTATTAATTAATAGGGTATGTTTATAGCTTATATCTTAAATGTGGAGGATAGTTCTACTGAGCCTGCAAACAGTGTCCTGCTACAGTATTAATTTACTGAACTGGTGGTTTAAATGTAATATCTATTGCTGCTACTAATAAAGGAATGTTTACATGCTCACTATATATCTTATGTCTTTATGTTAACTATTGTGAAATAGTACCAGTCCTACCTTAACATGTGCTAACTCTTGTTTTTCTCCACACCACTGTCTCCTCTCTCCTCTCAGTACCATACTCTTCCTGTGATATTCCTGCACTAGTCTCTAGAAACCAACCTACCTTGTGGAAGGAACCCTAAAATCCCTGCAGTGGCATCTCACAGCCTAAATTTCTGCATCCTGTCTCAAGAAAACAAGAAAGTATGTTATTGGTCTCTATATCCTGCCAGTAAAATTGTAAACCATTGTACTAAAGCTTTAGGCATTCAAAAGCACGCTTTACGCCAGGACAGCCAGCAGTCTCTACCTCCTCTCTTAACCACACTGGCCACCCACCTTACCTCCTAACCTTCACAGTAACCCCTCTTGCAGTCACCCCTCCCAGTTCTATAATCAGCTAGCTCCCTCTCAAACTCACCTGCAATAGAAGACCCGGCCACTAGGTGGCACCCTTAACCCAGCCTTCACCTCCTGCTTACCATCTTTTCTCGTTTCTTTACCTTAACAATTCTGATCTCTCAGACCTCCTCTTAATACTCTCTCCTCACCCTTTACTACTGTCTACAACTACCTATTCCATCGCAGACTCTACTTATCTCTGCTCTTACCTACTCCTGACTTATGTAGCTTACCTTCAGTATCCAGCTCTGCTGATTGTTTCTTCTCAAGCTGCTTTACTACCTGTTTCAACCTCCTCCTACCCCCAATTCCCACCCACCCCAGGGGTCCTACTCTTATACTATTTACCCACACCCTTTCCTCCTCCCATAACTCTCAAGCTACCTTACCATTGGCCACACACCCCATTCATCCTTCTCTAACCACTCCCTATTCTCTCCTACCACACCCTCCAATTTTTGCTCTTCCCTATCCACAACTACCATACACCCATACCTACAACAAGACACCCAACTAATAATCCATCCAAATGTATAAACTTTCAATCCGAACACACTTACTCTTTCACCTGTTACTTCTACTACTCATTCTACCACCATTACACTTTTAGCCTACAAACATACCTCCTATGAACTCATTATATCCACACCTTCATCACCCCAATAAGCTAACTACCTCTTCTTCCCTACCAGCACTCTCAAAACATGTAAACATAACATCTATACCCAGCTATCTACTGTCAAGATTTCATAGAAAACTCCACATTAAGTACTACAATCATAATCCCAGAAAATCTCCACATCTATACAGAAGATTCCCAACTCCAGCCTTTCTTTTACAACTCCTCTCATTAAAAGATGGAGATAGCCACCCAAATCCTGGCCCAATAACACTTCCTACCACACAACTCCACAATCCCAATCAATTCAACACTCATTCCCTTACTCAACCAACAAACTCTCTCTTCATAGCCCACCTCAACATACGTAGCATTAATAATAAAGTCTCACAACTCCATGCTCTCTTAGAAGTCTACTCTTTTGACATTCTTTGTTTAATAGAAACCTTGTTAAAGCCTGTAACTAAAGACAATGAAATCACCCCACCTGGATATAATATACTTAGATCTGACCGTGTATCAAAGAAGGGCGGGGGAATTGCTATTCTATTTAAATCTGGCCTACAGATCACCACATATGACCTTAAACCACCTGTAGATTCTACTGCTGAAATTATTTCCAAACTTCAACTCAACACTTTCAAATCCATCTATATTATCTGTATCTACCTCCTGGCAACAACAATGCCACCATAGAAGATATCCTCTGCTGGCTATCACAAAACCTGCCCCAAGAAACCATTATCCTAGGTGATTCTAACAGATTGGAACTGCTGTTGCAGCAGCCACCCTACCACCCACATTAACCTAATTTGCTTTCTCTCAAATCATTACCTCCCCTACCAGGATAAACAAGCCCAATAAGAAAGAAAGTACCTTGGATTGGATTCTTATAAATAACCATCCCCACACATATGAATCTAGAACCCTCCCTGATATTAGTGACCACTCACTCACATACATTATCAGGCATAAAACCAATGTCTCCATTCCAGCCATTGTCAAGTTTATTAGGTCCAAGAAAAACTTTAACCGTGATCTCTTTCAAACCGAACTAAAAGCATGCAATTGGTCTCCCTTAAAACACCTCCCATTGGAGGAAGCTGTTAAATACTTTAATTCCAAATTCCTCACCATTCTAGATAACCATGCACTAAACCGCTCTATTAGAATCAAAACTAAATCTGCCCCATGGCTGTCAAAAGAAACCAAACAAAAAATCCGCCACAAAAATAAATACTGGGCCAAATGCGATATGACAAAAAACTCTGCTGACCATCAAAACTTTAGATAACTGAAATGATACCTAAGAAAGCTATACTGTTCACAATAAAAGAAACTACTACAGTTCCAGCAAACTAAACATAACTCCACAAAATTCTGGGCAAGTATTAACCAATTACTACACCCAGGTCAATCCATTACACCTAACCCACAAGGCACAGACCAGGAGAACCCAAAACACACTGCCAATGCCTTTAATACCTTTTTCTCTGAGGCCATTCAACACTTGCCAGTCACCTGTCACCTAATAATTTCACTCCCATCTCTAATACAACCCAATTCTCCATTTCTCTTTCCTATCCAAAAACTTAAACCTTGCTCTCCTTCAGCAGATCAATTACCAGCTGAATATCTACAGAAATAAGCCAAATGCATCGCCTATCCCATTTTCATTCCGATTAACAGAACCATTAGTGAAGGATACATCCCAAGCATCTCAGAACCATTAGTGAAGGATACATCCCAAGCATCTGGAAAGTCTCCCATATTATCCCCCTTCATAAAGGTGGAAATTCTAATAATTTCTCCAACTACCATCCCATAGCCCTACTATCACCTTTGGCAAAACTAATGGAAAAATGCATCCATAAGCAACTGCTAGACCACCTAATCCAAAATAACTTACTTTCCAGCTGTCAACATGGTTTCAGACCTTCCCACAGCACTACTGCCCTCCTTTCCTTTACTGACTGTATTAACAAAAACCGAAATGCCAATATGCTTTCCTCAGCACTATTTATCGATCTGTCCAAGGCATTTGATATGGTTAATCAACAAATACTTATAAATATCCTCAAATCCCTCTCATCAGATACACTCACTATTAAATGGTTCCAATCCTATTTAGATAAACAGGCGGTACTTTGGCACAACCCTATCTACCCACCTGCCCATTAACATTGGCGTCCCTCAAGGGTCCATATTAGGTCCTCTTCTTTTCTCCATATTTATCAATGAACTTCATCTAGCAATCCCCCAAGCTACATGCATTCAGTATGCCGATGATTCTACACTTATATGCACAGCCACATCCACTTCTAAACTTCACTCCCTTACCCAAGTATTTAATACAGTAGAACAATGGTTTACACAACACTGCCTTCTGTTGAACCCCAAAAAACTAACCTCCTCCTTTTCAATCCTACTCGTAAGACCGTCCCAATAGATTTCTCAGTTACATCCACTAATGGTACTTCCATATCACCTGACCCAACTACCAAACTACTTGGTATTACCATAGACAACAATCTTAACTTTGACACCCATATCAACAATAATATAAAAACCGTTAACAAAAAGCTAGGCTCTCTCTAGAGTCAAACCCTTCCTTTCACCAACAGTCAGAATAACTATTGCTTATACCCATCTAATCTCTACACTCCTCTATGCCTCACCCATATTTACTAACTTATCTAAAAATAACCTCACCAAACTGGAAATCTCCTACAATAACATTGCCAGGTGTGCTACTGGCAACCCATTCAGAACCCACCACTGCTATAATCTTAATCAGCTTGGATGGTTAGAAATTCAGAATCTGCTTAAATTCCACCAACTAACCATTGCCCATAAGACTCTTTACCAACCTTCCAGTACTCCTATACTAACTACTCTCATCATTCCCTATAAGAATCTGACATCCTTGTGCTCATCACACAAACTTCTTGTAAACACCTCTAAATCTAATAACAGGGCTGGGGACACTTTTCAGTAATACTGTTGGAAAATCCTGGAACCTTCTCCCCAGTGAACTTTCCTCAGTTTCCTCCATGTCTCTTCAAAAATGGACTGAAACTTTTCCTAAGAACACACTGTCTATGCCCCTGTACTAAACCTAATCATTTTTCTACTTTTTCTACTCATAACAGGCACTGCCTACCCACCACTTCCCTACAACTAGTTCTACTTCCCTTACTTGCCACATTACCTTTTTCCTATTCCTTACCCTTATTTTCATCCCCTAAGCTTACTCATAGTGTGACAACTCTATTTAAATAATTACACAATATACCTCTTATTTTAACTTTCTGTATTCTACCTGTAATTTGCACTGTACCTGCCTACTGCACTGAAAAGTATTTCTGCCCTCTCTGTAATTTTTGCATTGTACCTGCCTTTGGCACTGTGAAGTATTTCTGCCCTCGGATTTTTTCTGGGTTAACTTCTAATGTTCTTTGTAAATATAAATGTATTATTTCCTCTTATCCCAGACCTTAACTCCCAGACTACAGTATATTATTAGACCTGTATTTTTAGTATTGTACCTGTATTTTGAAATGGGAGGTACATAGACCTCTATGATAATTTCTGTATTAACCTGTAACATAACTGTATGTAAAAATGTTTTTTGTTATTTTTTGCACAAAGCTCATCTCCCTGGGCCTCTACTGAAAATGGACATGTATCCAGTTAGACTAGCCCGGTCAACAAATGTAAAATAAAAAATAAATGTAAAGTAAATAAATAAAAATAAATAATTTTCATATCTGTCATTTATTATAAATGAGTGAAAATATAGGTTAAAAACAACAAGTTCACTTATTGCGATTAATGATTACAAGTTCCCTTTCCATATTAATAAATTGCCATTAAATTTAGATTTAAATGGCAACATTCTATTTTGTATAATCAAAGGTTAAAGTGAGTGGTTATTGTCAATTTAATACTATCTGTTCAAAATGTGATTGCTACATTCTGTGACATTCCTAGTTCAGGCTTCTATTGCTTCCCTTGAACAACTTTGTCAGTTTGATGTCATGTATTAAAACATTAGTTACCTTGGTAACAGCTTAAGTATTATGTATGGTCAAGATGCATTACAAAACCAAAATTCAACTTAAAGCAATTATACAACTTGTTATGCATATTTACTTATATAAAAAAATCATGCTTCCCCTTGATGTTCAATGTAGCGTATGTCATTTTTGACAAGTTAAGACAGTAGCGTTGTTATACACAAGCCCATGTTATTAAATCCTCATATCTAAATTCAGCAGACTGCTTCATCTTATATGACAATTATATATTTTATGTCTAGATTTAATAAAATCATACATTACATAACTATTGTGGTGTTTTTTTTTTTTTGGCTGCTGCTTAGTTATTTGAGAGACCAAAAGCTGTAATGTTTATTATTATTAGCTCCTTCCAAGAATGTTTATACAGTCCATAGACTTAAAATTATGAGACCCTTCTAGTTTCTTATTTGTTAAGTTTAATTCCATCCTTACATACACATATCAGTACTTCAAGCATGGACAACAATGCCCATCCAGTTTTCCCAGAATACCATTCACTAGTTCATGTGATATGTTTCCAGGCTGTTCTTAAAATATCCAAGCCAATATTTGTCCTGTTCTATTTTATCAGACTGTTCCATGCAGTGGCCACTGTACCAGTGAACCACTCAACACACTTTACATTCCCACAGATACTTCCATGAAGGAAATTTGATCAGTCTCTAGCACTTCCCTGCAACCCCAAACCCCTAGAAACAGCTATCCCCATATGCCCAACATGTCTGAGCAAGCTCACCTCCCAGACCACTGCAAAGGGTACTGCACAAGACCAAGTGCTTAGTCTTTTACAATAACTCACAATGCAAATCCTTAATGTGTTTGGACCAAAATACATTTTAAATATAAAATTGCACTTTTTTTTTTTTTTTATCAAGAATCAACTTGAGTTAAACGAAGTGTTGGAAGACCATCAATATGTGTACATGTGGTTTAAAACAGCCCTTTTATTATGTGTGTATGTATATATACATATATATTTATACATATATATATATATATATATATATATATATATATATATATATATGTATATAGATATACATATATATTTGATATATATATATATATATATATATATATATATTTTTTAAACCAAAAACGTCATTGCCGAGAATCATCCTCCTCAGAGCCATTAAGTATTATTGTCACTCTGTCTCTATTACCATAGGTACCTGGGAGCGTCCGTTTCTGTTAGTGCGTCTGTGCACTGCATACCAGAGGCTCGCGATGCACCTGAAGCAAAGCTTCACTTCACTGCAACTTCAAGCCTAAATATCCTCCCTTTCAGCGAGGCAGCAGCCAGGAAAAGAACACACAGCAAATAGATAAAAAAAAAATCAAAAAAAAATAACACACCTCCCAACAAGCCGCCCACAACAACAGACAATACACTCCTCCTGCCCTCCCCACCTCTCACTCAGCAGACGTACAAACCATTCTCTGCCAAAACATCCCAAATCACAGTTCTATCCACCCCCTTTTCCCTGGATCCAGGCTAAAACCCCAAATGTCTCTTCCTAATACATGAGCATCAGTAAACCTCGATCACAAGCCGCAACCCACAGCTCCATGGAGATGAAAACGGCAACATATAACAGCTGCCAGACACAGACATACACCATATGTCAGGCTTAATAAAACAGCATTCGAAGCAAGGATACCTGCCATAACTGATATTAACTATGTTTAGACAGAATAATAACATTTGTACTAGCTGTCAGAGACAGCCGCATCCATGCACACCATATCAGGATTGATCAAACAGCACTCATAGCTGTGATACCTGCCATAATTGATATAAACTATATTTGACAAAATAATAATGACACACGTACTACGAGCTTGCTACTATTATTTAACACGGATATACATGACATTTCTAAATCATACTTTAACTGAAGAAGGCATTAGTCTCCATGTCAGCATTTTTTTTCAAAACACTCTACTGTTACTGGTATTATATATGATGTTGATTTGTTACATTTGAGTCTGAACTCTGATGAATGGTACAGTGTTGAATTAATTACTTAAATTATTACAAGTAAAATAAATGAAAAATGAACAAGTATTTATTGAGTTCAAGTAGGGGAAAAGAAACATCTATGTTTGTATTATATGTTGCTTTGTTTGGCTTATATATAATGTAAATAGTAACCTATCTTGCCCTACCCTTATTTGTGAAGAATTATTGGACTCTTTGAACATTCTGAATAAATCATTACTGTTTCTCAGTTAAGAATCCTTCCTTTTTAAAAACAGATGACAAGCGATATACCATATCGGTTGATACTTTGAGAGATGCAGTTTTAAGACTTACTTTTTTGGGACAGCCATCTTGGAATCATTTTTTTTGTTTCTTCTTTCTAGCATCAGACCAAGGATTTGTTTCTTTTAAGAGTATGGGCTATCCATTCCATTTGGGATAGACACCATGCTGTTTTTGATGAATATAGTAGCTTCTTCTAAATCATTAAAGGTTCTCATCTCATTGGCAAAAAGTACTTTTGTCTTGGCTGGAAAGGCCAGTTATGCTTTGTTTTGTTTCAACAGTTTTTTTACTGGCCAAACTTTTTTCCTTTGTTCTAGTATTCTGGAAGAATAATCACTGTCAAACCTTATCAGGCTTTGACTGTATTTTAAGGGCAATTTTCTCCAAGCAGATTTTAATAAAATATAATGTAAAGGTTAATAAAAACTAACAAGTTTTCACTTATTGCGATTAATGTATTACAAAGTTCCTTCCCCCATATTAATAAATTGGGGCCATTACAATTAAAAAGTTCCCTTTCCATATTAATAAATTGCCATTAAATTTAGATTTAAATGGCAACATTCTATTTTGTATAATCAAAGGTTAAAGTGAGCGGTTATTGTCAATTTAATACTATCTGTTCAAAATGTGATTGCTACATTCTGTGACATTCCTAGTTCAGGCTTCTATTGCTTCCCTTGAACAACTGTCAGTTTGATGTCATGTATAAAACATTAGTTACCTTGGTAACAGCTTAAGTATTATGTATGGTCAGGATGCATTACAAAACCAAAATTCAACTTAAAGCAATTATACAACTTGTTATGCATATTTACTTATATAAGAAAATCATGCTTCCCCTTGTCATTTTTGACAAGTTAAGACAGTAGTGTTGTTATACACAAGCCCATGTTATTAAATCCTGTCTAATATCTAAATTCAGCAGACTGCTTCATCTTATATGACAATTATATATTTTATGTCTAGATTTAATAAAATCATACATTACATAACTATTGTGGTGTTTTTTTTTTTTTGGCTGCTGCTTAGTTATTTGAGAGACCAAAAGCTGTAATGTTTATTCTTATTAGCTCCTTCCAAGTATGTTTATACAGTCCATAGACTTAAAATTATGAGACCCTTCTAGTTTCTTATTTGTTATAAGTTTAATTCCATCCTTACATACACATATCAGTACTTCAAGCATGGACAACAATGTCCATCCAGTTTTCCCAGAATACCATTCACTAGTTCATGTGATATGTTTCCAGGCTGTTCTTAAAATATCCAAGCCAATATTTGTCCTGTTCTATTTTATCAGACTGTTCCATGCAGTGGCCACTGTACCAGTGAACCACTCAGCACACTTTACATTCCCACAGATATTTCCATGAAGGAAATTTGATCAGTCTCTAGCACTTCCCTGCAACCCCAAACACCCCTAGAAACAGCTATCCCCATATGCCCAACATGTCTGAGCAAGCTCACCTCCCAGACCACTGCAAAGGGTACTGCACAAGACCAAGTGCTTAGTCTTTTACAATAACTCACAATGCAAATCCTTAATGTGTTTGGACCAAAATACATTTTAAATATAAAATTGCACTTTTTTTTTTTTTTTTAATCAAGAATCAACTTGAGTTAAACGAAGTGTTGGGAGACCATCAATATGTGTGCATGTGGTTTAAAACAGCCCTTTTATTATGTGTGTGTATGTATATATACATATATATTTATACATATATATATATGTATATAGATATACATTTATATTTGATAAATATTTATATATATATATATATATATTTTTTTTAAACCAAAAACGTCATTGCCGAGAATCATCTCGGAGGCTCCTCAGAGCCATTAAGTATTATCGTCACTCTGTCTCTATTACCATAGGAACCTGGGAGCGTCCATTTCTGTTAGTGTGTCTGTGTACTGCATACCAGAGGCTCGCGATGCACCTGAAGCAAAGCTTCACTTCACTGCAACTTCAAGCCTAAATATCCTCCCTTTCAGCGAGGCAGCAGCCAGGAAAAGAACACACAGCAAATAGATAAAAAAAAAAATAAAAAAATAACACACCTCCCAACAAGCCACCCACAACAAGAGACAATACACTCCTCCTGCCCTCCCACCTCTCACTCAGCAGACGTACAAACCATTCTCTGCCAAAACATCCCAAATCACAGTTCTATCCACCCCCTTTCCCTGGATCCAGGCTAAAACCCCAAATTTCTCTTCCTAATACATGAGCATCAGTAAACCTCGATCACAAGCCGCAACCCACAGCTCCATGGAGACGAAAACGGCAACATATAACAGCTGCCAGACAGACATACACCATATGTCAGGCTTAATAAAACAGCATTTGAAGCAAGGATACCTGCCATAACTGATATTAACTATGTTTAGACAGAATAATAACATTTGTACTAGCTGTCAGAGACAGCCGCATCCATGCACACCATATCAGGATTGATCAAACAGCACTCATAGCTGTGATACCTGCCATAATTGATATAAACTATATTTAGACAAAATAATAATGACACACGTACTACGAGCTTGCTACTATTATTTAACAAGGATATATATATGACATTTCTAAATCATACTTTAACTGAAGAAGGCATTAGTCTCCATGTCAGCATTTTTTTCCAAAACACTCTACTGTTACTGCTATTATATATGATGTTGATTTGTTACATTTGAGTCTGAACTCTGATGAATGGTACCGTGTTGAATTAATTACTTAAATTATTACAAGTAAAATAAATGAAAAATGAACAAGTATTTACTGAGTTCAAGTAGGGGAAAAGAAACGTCTATGTTTGTATTATATGTTGCTTTGTTTGGCTTATATATAATGTAAATAGTAACCCATCTTGCCCTACCCTTATTTGTGAAGAATTATTGGACTCTCTGAACATTCTGAATAAATCATTACTGTTTCTCAGTTAAGAATCCTTCCTTTTTAAAAACAGATGACAAGCGATATACCATATCGGTTGATACTTTGAGAGATGCAGTTTTAAGACTTACTTTTTTGGGACAGCCATCTTGGAATCAATTTTTTTGTTTCTTCTTTCTAGCATCAGTCCAAGGATTTGTTTCTTTTAAGAGTATGGGCTATCCATTCCATTTGGGATAGACACCATGCTGTTTTTGATGAATATAGTAGCTTCTTCTAAATCATTAAAGGTTCTCATCTCATTGGCAAAAAGTACTTTTATCTTGGCTGGAAAGGCCAGTTATGCTTTAATGTTTTGTTTCAACAGTTTTTTTACTGGCCAAACTCCTTTGTTCTAGTATTCTGGAAGAATAATCACTGTCAAACCTTATCAGGCTTTGACTGTATTTTAAGGGCAATTTTCTCCAAGCAGATTTTAATATTAGTTCCTTGTCCAGAAATTAAAGAAATGCTGTAACTATGGATCTAGGTGGAATATTTGCTGAATTAGAAGCAGGTTTCCTCAGTGCTCTACGTGCCCAATTCCAAATGAAAGTCCCTCTTCCGGAATCCAGGTTAAGAATGAAATAATGTCTTCTTCAGTGTTTTCAGGCAGACCAAAGATATTTGTTTCTCATTTCCCTGTTTTCTAAGTCATCTATTTTGTTAAGCAGCCATGTATTCTATTTAAGCAGAAATAATTTTTGGAATTTTTCCTCCAAATCTCCCTTCAATGTTATTTAGAGAAGTCTCTACATTTGTTATTTTGTATGGTGTTGCTGTAATAGTTCCTTAAGAGTATTGGTCTGTTTTTGAGAATATAATTTGATGTTTTCTAAGTCATTTTTAAAGCCACCCATCTTCAAAGATAGTTCCTGCAAGGTAGAGGTCATCAATTGCAATTCTTTTTTTCAAAGCAGCATCTGGATGAGAATTCCTTGAGTTGTTCATATTCAGTGACTCAATATATCTCCAAATTACTTGACATGAACATTTTTGCATACCTCCACCAAAATTGATATTTATGTAGTTTAGTAGTTTATCTATAGATTTCTGACATTTTAAACTTGAAAATAATGCATTTCCTATATTATTATACTAATTTATGGAACCGCGGTGGTGCAGCAGTAGCGTTGTTGCCTCACAGCAAGAGGCTCTCCTGTTTGATTCCCGGCTGTAGTGCGGGGAGTGCCTTCTGTGTGGAGTCTTCATGTCCTCCCCGGCGGTTGGGTGGGCATTCGAAAGACAAGCGCAAATGGGCGTGCCTTCATTGAAGGTTGAACGTCGAGCTGGCACCTCAGCGTTCGTCAAAATCTACTGCCAATCATTAGCGGACCGGAGTTCTGCTGTGGCGACCCCTAACCGGGAAAAGCCAAAAGACAACAACATTTTACTACTTTATGGAGCTCTCAAAATTCACTGCTCTCAGTTGGCCTTCTAGGCTCTGCTCCCAGGAAAGGATATTCTGAAGACAGCAAAGTACAAAAGTTTGACTCTCATGCCTGCTTCCCGACATTCCCTGATTACTGAAATACATTTACTCCTTCTGCCTAGTGTACAGTGAGCAATCATTTTCCACAAACACTCTGTCTCCCACTTTTAGCACTTTGTCCTCTTGCCACAGTTTTGTCAGAATCAACTCCTTCTGCTGGTAGGACTGCATCTTTAAGGTTTAGGTTACTTTCTCATGGCCAGATTTGGAATATACGCACAATGTGCCCTCTCAACTAACAACCTCTGCTGAGGAATACCAGTCCAGATGCTTATTTGTGCTTTCATAAAATTAATACAGTATGTTCCTCCAGCTTCCCTGGTACAGCAGAAAATCTCAGGGTTTTCCTATGTGCTCTGTCTTCTAATTCTATTATTTTTGAAACATCTCTTCCTGAGCAGTCTCACATTCAGCCAGCCTTTTCTTCATTTTGCAGTTTTATCACCTCATATGAATATCAGTTTAAAGCTTTTTTTGTAATTTTTTTCCAGCCATCTGTTAATTGAGTTAACGCACTCCATCAGTGTTCTATTTTAATCAGCTCTGAGTAGATTTGACTTATTTTTTCCTCTAGGCTACTGGAAGTCAGGTCTTGCACCAAAGCTGGAGCTTGAGCTGCTTTTTGCTCAACAGCTTCAGAATTCTTCCCAATATTTTTTTCCTCATCTTTTGTGACCAATTTTCTTTCAGATTCTCTGGATTTCTTATTTGCTGGCATCCAGGGAGTGAACTTACTAGCCAGTTACTGAAATTTACCCAAAAATATCAGTTTACTGGCTCTCTCATCTGAGTTTATGTTTTCACAGTGGGAGAGGTGAAATTAAGCTGTTACTCAATGTGCAGCCATCTTGGAAGTCGGCCTCATTTAGTTTCTGATGCTCATCCTCATGAAACAGCTGTCAAAAAGGAATCAAAACTGAATCATTCAGGCAGTTAAATGAAGTTGTTTGAGACTGCAGTGCGTCAAACTCCCACTGTCTTATGTGAGTAGGTCCACTCTGTGAGGAAGCTTGTAGTGACAGTTGGTGATTTCCATAACAAGGGAGAACTGATGTTGCCTGAGCCAAAATGAAGTCAGCACAATGAATTTTGGAGATCCCTTCTGAATCTTCATAATTACCCAGGGGAATCAGTGTAAATGCATAAAAATTTTCTTGACCATGGGAATAAAAATGCATCTGTTTTCCAGGTTTTCTTCAAGGAGCCCTAGAAAGCATAGTTGTGCAAGTTAAACTGACCCTAACAGTAGATATTTAAATGATCACGGCTGCAGTAACCTTAGTTATATGGGTTATATCCTAAATATATAATGGTTAGACAGCTTAAAAAAGCTTCAGGGCACATTACATGCAACCAAACTGTCAAGCAGCTTGAGCAGACATCCTAGCTTTCCTGCCAGCAGACAGAGGGAGGCTGAGCCCTGAAAAGTCAGCTCCAGGAAGAAAACAAATATCCACACTCTGGCAGGAAAAATCCACCAAAAAACAAGGGGGATGAAGATGGGGAATGAAGACAGGAAATGGCTACTGCAGCAGTGATCATTCAAACATCTATTGTTATGCCAAGTTTAGCTTACACAACTGTACTATGTTAATTATATTTTTTGAGCTACGTTCATCAGACTGACCACTGCTGAAGTAGCCATAACTACATGGGTAGATTACTTAAAGGCTGTTGGTCCAGATTACATACCTGTGGAAGCATGGAGGTGTTTAGGTGAAATGGCAGTGGAATTTTTAACCAGATTGTTTAATGAAATTTTGGAAAGTGAGAGGATGCCTGAGGAATGGAGAAAAAGTGCTTTGGTACCGATTTTTAAGAATAAGGGTGATGTGCAGAGCTGTAGTAACTACAGAGGGATTAAACTGATCGGTCACAGCATGAAGTTATGGGAAAGAGTAGTGGAAGCTGGGTTAAGAAGGGATTTGATGATTAGTGATCATCAGTATGGTTTCATACCGGGAAAGAGCACTACAGATGCAATGTTTGCTCTGAGTGTGTTGATGGAGAAGTACAGAGAAGGTCAGAAGGAGTTGCATTGTGTTTTTGTAGACTTAGAGAAAGCATACGACAGGGTGCCTAGAGAGGAGATGTGGTACTGTATGATGAAGTCGGGAGTGTCAGAGAAGTATGTAAGAGTGGTACAGGATATGTACGAGGGTAATGTGACAGAGGTGAGGTCTGTGGTGGGAGTTAAGGATGCATTTAAGGTGGCGTGGGATTACATCAAGGATCAGCTCTGAGCCCTTATTTGCAATGGTGATGGGACAGGTTAAGAGACTAGATCAGACAGGAGTCCCCGTGGACTATGATGTTTGCAGATGACATTGGGATCTGTAGTGAGAGTAGGGAACAGGTGGAGATGACCCTGGAGAGATGGAGATATGCTCTAGAGAGAAGAGGAATGGGTCAGCAGGACTAAGACAGAATACATGTGTGAATGAGAGGGAGGATAGAGGAATGGTGAGGATGCAAGGAGTACAGGTGGCGAAGGTGGAGGAGGTTTAAATACTTGGGATCAATAGTTCAGAGTAATGGTGAGTTTGGAAGAGAGGTGAAGAAGAGAGTACAGGCAGGATGGAGTGGGTGGAAAAGTGTCAGGAGTGATTTGTGACAGACAAGTACCAGTAAGTGTGAAACGGTAGGTCTACCAGAGGGTAGTGAGACCACCTATCTTATATGGGTTGGAGACAGTGGCATTGACAAAAAAAAAACAGAGTTAGAGCTGGATGTGGCAGAGTTAAAGATCTTAAGATTTGCACTAGGTGTGACGAGGGTGGACAGGATTAGGAATAAGTATATTAGAGGGTCAGCCCGGGTTGGAAGGTTTGGAGACAATGCCAGAGAGGCAAGATTACGTTGGTTTGGACATGTGCGGAGGAGGGATGCTGAGTATATTGGGAAAAAGATGCTAAGAATGAAGCTACCAGGTAACAGGAAAAGAGGAAGGCCTAAGATAAGGTTTATGGATGTGATGAGAGAGGACATGCAGGCGGATGGTGTGACAAAGCAAGAGGCAGAGGACAGGAAGAAATGGAAACAGATGATCCAATGTGGCGACCCCTAATGGAAACAGCTGAAAGATGATGATGATGATGATGACCTTAGTTAACTATGTTTGGGAGGTGAAAGAGTCCAAGAACCCCTGGAGAATAGTTCCAGCAAAGCTTAATATGGACCTAAAGATGGAAAAAGTTATGTCTTCCCATAACGTTCCATCTGTGTTGTCAGTCTTCACTTATCCTTGACAGTGGGTTCAGTTCCAAGACTCAGAACTGACAGCAGTTTTTTTCCAGCTCGCTCCCTCCAAAAACTCTCGAGCTTCACCTTACCCATAATGCTCCTCTCAAAGTTAAGTCAGATCAAGTTTGCAAAATATAGTGACAGACTGAACAATAACAGATCAGAGACTATCTGTAACCATATAGTAGTAATTTTCCTGTTGGACAGATCTGTTCCACCAAGAAACCTGAAAAAGGCAGGGGAAGGTGGGTGGGTTTGTCAAGGATAAGTGAAGATCGACAACACAGATGGAACATTATGGTAAGACATAACTTATCCTTTGTTGGCAATCTTCACATAATCTTTGACAGTGGGACAGAGTCCCCAGCTACCAAAAAACTTGTGAGATCGAACCAAATGATGCTCGTCCCCTAGAGACCAGATCTACCAGTTTGTAATGAGTAATAAAGGTATGAGGGGATGCCCACGTACCCACTGCACATGTATCATCTACAGAAACACTAACGTGGAAGACTGCAGATGCAGCCATCGCTCTTCATAGAATGTGTCTAACAGGTCCTAGTAGTTGCACTTTCCGTTTGTTAAAAATGAAAGTTATACAATCTTTGCCCCATTTAGCAAAAGTAATCTTAGAACCTGGTTTACCCAGAACAGTTGGAGAAAAGGTAACAAACAGCTGATCTGATTTTCTGAATTCTCCTCTTCTGTGATGGTTAAAAACGCAACTGTCTGGGAACATCTAGCACATGGAGACAATATTCACCTCTATTTCAAAAATTATGGTAGAAAACAAGAAGTTCTACAGTTTGGTATGCACATCAGAAACTACCTTTGGTAAAAAAGAAGGATTTGTGCTCAAAGTCACTCTGTCCTTATGGAAAGTCAGGTATGGAGATTTGCAAGATAAAGCTTGCAATTCAGATTAAAAACAAGGTCTTCCAATATAGATACTTCAGTATGCAACTTGCTGATGATTCAAAAGGGGAAGCAATTAAAAACTAACGCTAGGCTGAGGTCCCAGGGAGCAGTGGGATTCTTTAAAGGAGGCCTAAGTAGTAACATTTCTTTCAGAAAGGCTTTACAAATTTTGTGGGACATTAAAGCATAATTATCTAGACCACTGTGAAAATCTGAAATTACAGCTAGATGTACGCAAATAGTGGAAGATGAAATTCCTGCATCGAAAAGGGATGCTAAAATTTTCAATACTTTATAAACTGGTGCAGAATATGGATAAAGATTACAGTCTGCTGCCCATTTTGAAAATTTTTGCCACTTGCTGCTGTATAATCATCTAGCAGAAGGTTTGTGAGAGGCCAGAATAATTCGGAGAACTGGGGAATTGAGGGTAGCCAGCCTAGCTACCATGGGAACTGGAGAAGCCATGACGTGTGCTTGACAGTGTGAGGTTCTGTTGAATTAGCCTATCCAGATGGGACAGCAGATGCAGGTCCAGCATCCAAGGTTTTTGAATTAGGTGAGGCCAAAGATAGGAGAACAATATTTGTAGAGGCCAAAAGGGAGCAATGAGAATTACTCTTTTCACTTTTTTTTTGGTTTTCTTCAGAAACCTAGAAATGAGGGGAATCAGAGGGAAGGCATAAAGTAGACCGGAGGGCCACTTGTGAAGGAGAGCATCTCTCAGTGACTCCCAGGGAGAGGGGACCAGGGCAAAGTAGCTGCTGCACTTGTTTAGAGAATGCAAAGAGATCACAGCATGGCCAGCCCCATTGATGGAATATTCTTTCTGCCACCAAAGAATTGACAGACCACCCGTGAGGCATTAGAATGCACTTTCTCAATTTGTCCACAATCAAACTAGAGATCCCCCAGAATGTATGTTGCAACAAGAAAGCGGCTGGATGAAATTGCCCACTGCCAAACCCTGAGTGCTTCTCAACAAAGGGGGTAAGATCTGGTTCCCTCTTGTTTGTTGATGTGCCAAACCACTGACATGCTGTCTGACTGGACTGCAATTGTTCCTGAGGGGAGGATTTTTGGAATGCTTGCAGCCCTAAGAACACTGCCCTCATTTCAAACATTTATATGCAAATTGGCCTCCAACTGGGACCAAGCACCTTGGATGGTCTTTCCCCAGATAATGCCCCCCCACCATATCAGGGAAGCATCTGTGGTCACTACGGCTTGGGGTGGAGGAAGAACACATGGACAATCTATTAGAATTCTCGTTGGAATGAAGCCACCAACTCAGGTCCCTCTTGCACAAGTTGGTGAGGAGAACTTGATGAGACAAAGGGTGAATTTTGCATTCTGACCATTGTGAAGCTTGACGTCATTGCAGAATCCACATGTGGAATCCGGCAAGAGGTAACCAAGATGATGGAGGCTGACAGAACCTGGACCCTCTAATAAATCTTGCAGTTACTGTTCTGTTGTGAATGATCTGGCTGACGGAGTCTTATTCACTGAAGTCTTTCTTGGGGAAGAGAAGCAATGTAGGTGCTTGTGTTTAATACTGCTCCAATGAACTGTAAAATTTTGAGTTGGTTCTAAATGGGATTTTTTTCTAGTTTACTGTGATTTCCAGTAATGAGAAAATTTGAACATAGTTGCCTGCCTGTAATAGTACATGTTTGGTGGTTGCAGTAATGAGCCAGTCATATAGATATGGAAACACCCAGAACCCTTGCAGTCTGGAAGTGGGCTGCTACCACTGCCATGCATTTGAACACCCTGAGGGCCATGGTGAGACCAAAGGGCAGGGCTCTAAACTGGTAATGACCGACGCCCAGCTGGAAGCGCAGAAATCTTCTGGAGCATTTGATTATTTTCATGTGACAATATGAATCATGAAGATCTACTGAGCACACCCAATCATCTTTTTCCTAAAAACAGAACAGACTGAAATACAATCCAAAAAAACCCAGAATCCAGGACAGCCAGACAACCAAATACAATAAACACCACATTTATTAAGAATGCTTAACTGTATTACCACGTTTTCATCTTTATACAGACTTCATCAGACAATCATCCCCAAATGCAAAATCCCATTTATATAGGTTAAAATCCAGTCAAACCAACCAATAGCAATCATCCAATAAAACAATTATATGGTATATGCGGGTCTTTAACTTGTGTTCTGTCTTTCCTGTACAGAATGCTTTGCATGAGTCACATAAAGCCACACATACCACCCCAAACATATTGCAATTATTATAAGTTGCTTAAATGTTCTTTTGTCTACATTTTAAATACAGCTCCCCTTTATTAACACAGGGGTACTAAGAGCATGCCCCACCATTTAAAGGTACCCTTTCTTTTTATTGTCCTTTATTCCCTACCAAATAGTTATTTTCTAACAAATCCTTCAGATTATGTCCCTTCCAATAAATAATTTTAAGAAGCCTCTCTTTTAGGGTTCCTAGGTCAGTAAATTAAATAAACCTCTCCCATTCCTTTTTAATTATATACTTTGCCTTAGATCTCCCACCACTGAATTCCATCACCAACGCACTCTGAAAAGAAGTCTCTTTTGAACCATTAGTTCCATGTGGTCCATTAGTCTTCAAACCATTCTTATTCACCAACAAACGAGAAAATCTACCATTTCTACCCTGAATAACCTCATCCTTTGCTTAATTAATTAATTCTACTGGATATACCCTACCAAACATACATTTTCCAAAGCATCACATTCTTTGCTGAAATCATCTTCGGATGACATTCTACTTACCCTAACAAACTGCCCTTTGATTATACTTTATGAGGTAAAGGATGGGAACTCGGATAGTGCAAGCAGGAATTTGAAAATGTGTACTTCCTATATATTACATTTAAACCCCCCACTTATCTTATTAAAAATGACATCGAGGTAGTTCATCTCATCGTATGAAAGGTTATATGTAAATCTCAAGAATCCCGTTGTGCCCTCAAGACATTCCATAAATTCCAACAACTTAGTTTCTGTCTCAGTCCATAATATACAAATACTGTCCAAGAATCTTTTACACATGGACATGTCCTATATTTGGTTTTTAAAATAAATTTGTATTCCCAAACAGTATGTACAATGTTAACATATATAAGGGAGCAGTTGGCATCCACAGCTACCCCTGTGACCCATTGGAAAAATTCTCCTCCATAATAAATGCAATTGTTTTTCAATACCAATTCAATAAGTTCCAGGCAAACCCAAAATTCATTGTGGTTTCCAAATTTTTTACTAACTAGGGCTTCCTCAAACCACTCTAAACCACGGTTGTGGGGGATAACCAAAAATAAATCCCTAATATCAACTGTAACAAAACACAACTGCTCCCTATATTGTTCTGGCCTAATACTTCTTAAAAAAAAAAATCTCATGAATCCTTAAAAATTTCTCTGTCTGATCCCCATACAAGTCTTAATTTCTTGTCAACATACATTGCAAGGGGGGCTATTTCTGACCCTTCTGCTGGAACTACAGGATGTAAAAGTTGGGATCCATTGGGTCCTTGTGGACTTTTGATATACCAAAAATAGTAGGTATTTTGGGGCTGTCATTTTTTTAAAAACTTATAACAACATCTATCAGACCTTCTATAAATAAGTCTTCCAGGGCCATGTCAATTTTTTTATATGAAAGATTAACTTTGTTTATTGTAACCCTGGTGTATTTTTGCATGTCACCCAAAAGGCCCATCATTTGGGTTCCTGTTACCTGATCGAACGTTTAGGTTAGCGAATACCTAAATGTCGATCTGGTAATAGTGAAAGAAAAAAAAAATGCAAATGGCTGATTTAACACAGGGAAATAATTCCCTGGGCCGTTATGCGGATTTTTCCCCTTTCCCCACTGTAGAGCAATCTCGGAGTTGGTATATTTACTGGGGGGGGGGGGCACATTTTGGTTTAAATTTTTTTTTTTTGCGGCCGAAAGCATTCATTCCCTACGTTAAACTGGACGTTCGCAGTTTTAATTTTTTGATATTACCAGAGCGATGTTTAGGTATTCACTAACCTAAATGTTTGATCAGGTAATACAGACGACATCATTTTCCCATCATAAAGTAATGTGTCTATTATCACTGTCCCCCCTACCCTTGTTGGGTTTCACTCAGTTTTTATTCACCCTGATATCATCCAACACCATCTTCTCATTTTTAGAAAGGTTATACGTACATTTTTTCTTATGTATATTTTTCCTTAACTCCTTCTCCACCACTACTTAAAAAATTTTCAGTTGTGGATGAAGGGAGGGATTCAATGTAATCAACTTAATACTGTTATCATTCTTAGCCAATTTTGCCCCCCTCAAACATTACCTCAAAATTAAGTTTCCACACAAACATCTTCAGGTCTAGTATCAACTTTGTTGCATCACATTTCTTGTTTGGAATAAACTTAACCCCCTTTGAAAAGAAGACTAAAGTGTTCCTTACTTAATACCACGCTACTGTAATTAAAGACATCATAGTTTTTGTAAATGTACTTGAAATAATTTTTTGTGATACAACCATGGAATAAAATTAATTTCTCCCATTCTCCCACTTCGCCCCCCATTTGTTTCCTCTTTGGAAAGGCTGATAATTGTATTGGGGCAGGTTCCTGTTCACTAATCGCTTTGATCTGCAGAGTGGGTGATATTCTAAAGGGTCTTCCAACCTATTAGTTTGATTAGTCCCATCCTCATGGTCACCATAATCATTATACTATTCAGGGTAGCTCCCATTATTTAATACCCTATCGTCCCATCTATGGACCTTAAATATCTTGGTATGGGGTAGCTTCTATTCTCTCTATATTCCAAAAGATCCCTTTCCAACTTTTTCATTTTCCTGCTCATATTAATCTCATCTCTCATCTATCCTATCCATAATCGTATAATACTCCTTAGTTTCCACAGTGAAGAGCAAATCTTTGGCAATATGTTAATTTACTTCCTCAGTCTGTTAATGCAATGTTAGCATTTGTTTTTCATTTTCATCAATAATCACTCTCACCACCTCCATCCCACTTCTATTAAAATATATCAATCAACAGTTAATGAAATTCAGACCCTGGTTCAACATTATTGGGGTATTTACAAATTCTCAACCTCTTTAGCACAATGCTACTCTTCAAACATTCCTTCAAATACTTGTCTATATTTAAAATCTTGTATTTAGCCATAAGGTCATGCAGTTTTCTTAAACTCCTATTATAAGTGTTTGGTTCCTAAATGACGGATTTCTGCAAGTCATTTTGCTTAAAAATATATTTTTGAAACAACCAGTCAATAAAATTAAATTGTGAAAGTCTTAACAAAACAGTCAGCTCTTTGGGTCCAGGCTGTTAGTTGCCAATTCCTTACTCCTCTGGTACACCCTCATTTGCTGCATTCGTCGAAAAAAATATCCGGAGTTCCCAGGTTGTCTGTTGGTGCTGCCATCACGCTCTCTGCCACTGGACGGCTTTGCAAAGATCCATTTTGTACAAAACCACCTCTTTCTCACTCCAGCTGAGTTAACCACATCCCTGAAGTCACTTCCTGGGTTTCCCGACCTGTACCCATATCTACCACTGACGCTACAGAGTGCTCAATTAGAGATGACAAATCTACCAGCCGTGTAAGCTAGCCAACAAGCTTCCAGGTTTCCTCTATGTCATCACTCTTCATCCTAACAAACTCAGGTGAGGAATTAGAGCTGTCCATCTCTCCAAACAGTACCAAAACATCAAACAAAGGTGGAGAAAGGTGCCAGAAACCACAAATACAATCCAAAATAAACATCAGAATCCAGAACAGCCAGATGACCAAATAAGAGAAATGCCACATTTATTAAAAACACTTAACTGTATCACCACGTTTTTATCTTTATTTTACAGACTTCAGACAATCCCCAAATGCAACATCCCATTTATATAGGTTAAAATCAATTCAAACCAACCAATAACATCCATCCTATAAAACAATTTAAAACGATTTAGCAAAAAATATGGATGTAACATTTAAAATACATACATTTTCCATCATAAAGTACTATCCTTATAAATAATTCCCTTTATAATCACTTTCATAACAAATATTGCATACAACATTGTAGAAAGAATAAAAGAAATATAAAAAAATACATACATTCCTCCATAATTTTTAGCGGACTTCTTACCCCACCTAGTGGATGTATCTTATTATACTAATCCTTAGGAACCGGACCTAGCTCTCAAAAACTCCCTTATAAGAACATACAAAAAATATTTAAAAAAAAATTATTAAAAAGTATTAAAAAATGTGTTTTATGTTCTAGTATTCAAATCAATAAACTGAATACCCTATCTTAAGGGAATAAACAGTGTTTGTCCTAAAAAATAAATGTACACAATATTTTCCTCAGAACTTCGCTGCTCTCATTTTCAATGCTGGGGCTATGCTAATACTCTCATTGAGACCAGGATGACTTCCAGCATCAAGCCTTATTTGCTAGAGTAATTCTCTGTATTCTATTTTAATTTCCCATGGCCATCCTCTGATATCAACTTGTATTCTCTCTAACAAAGAACAAAACATAGCCCCCTTTACATGTTGTTGTTTACACAAAGCATTTCTTTCATTAGAGGTTTTAATATCATAATAGTGCTCATATATGTGGGTCCTTAACTTGTGTTCTGTCTTTCCTATACAGAAAGCTTTGCATGAGTCACATATACCACAGAGTTGTTGCATCAACGTTCTTTTGTCTACATTATAAATATTTCTCCCCTTTATTAACAACAGAAGGGCACTAAGAGCATGCCCCATATTTAAGAGTACTTTTTTTTGTTCTCTACTCCCTACCAAATGGTTATTTTCTAACAAATCCTTTAGATTTTGTCCCTTCAGATAAATAATTTTAAGGGGCCTTTCTTTTAGGTGTCCTAGGTCAGTAAACTCATTAAACCTATCCCATTCCTTTTTAATTATAAACTTTGCCTTAGATCCCCACCATTGAATTCCATCACCAACACACACTCAAAAGAACAGAGTGAACCGTGAGCATATGTAATTTTGTACATCTGACAGTTTTGTTCAAAATACTGAGATCCAAAATTGGTCTCCAGTCCTCTGTTTTCTTTGGCACTATAAAGAATCTCAAGTAAAGTCCATATCATGTCTGGTCAGTTGGGACAGCTTGGATGAATTTTGTCGAGCAGTTTTTGTATTTCGAAAACTGCTGCATCGTTGTGACTGATTAGAACACCTGGGATTCTTTTTGGATGACTGAGGTGATTTGAAAAGGGAGTGTTGTGTCCTCTGCTTATAATCCGCTGCACCCAATTGTCAGCTAGGCAGGGATAGTCAACCCAGACTGCCTCCAGTGGAAGGCAATTGGGCCTCCATTCAGGAGCACTGATGAGTTACCAGGGAAGGAATCCCTGCAACCCTGATTATGTGGACCACCTCTGCCTCTAGTACTGTGTCTTCCACTGAAACTCCCCCCTCTGCCCCAGGGGAAAGTCACTGCCACATGAGTCTGCAAAGGCCCTTGGGACTTTTTGAACCATAATTTCCCACTCCTCTGGGCCCTGGAATAGGGCCAATGAGGAGTGGAAAAACATATGCCCATGCCAGATAGGGTCTTTTCATCCTTCTCACATCTGACAAGGGTCTCTAATTTTAGGGCCAAAGAGATGATCCATCAAAGGGAGCACTGATGAAAGAAGACTTAAATGGCTCTGCATATTCACATAAACACATCCAGACATGTCTACTTATAGCTAGACCTGAACCTGCTGCCCTAGTTGCCCCTTCAGCTGCATGTGCCATGAGCCTCATGGTCAAAACACAAACTGAATCAAGGGTTGCTAGCTGGGGAGCTACCTTATCCTGCACTCCCTCAGCCACAGTTCCTGTCAGAGTATCTGAAAGTTCCTTTACCAGACCTCACTGGAGTCTCGTGTGCCACACAGTTCAGGGACCGGAGTTAAAAGGTTGATTAAGCATATACATGGTTCCCAAACCTATCCATAGTCTTAGACTCCTTGTTAGGAGAGTTCCATTTGGTAGTTGCTGCAACCACCATAGCATGGGTTCATACTAGGCTATCTGCCCTAGGGCATTTATAAGCCTAGCCAAAGTGTGTTTGCCTTTCACCACCCATTTTAAATGAATTTTGCTATGCCCTTTTTCGAGGTTAGTATACTGTGCCTCTGTCTAACAGTGACACAGAAGTGATACCCGGGGTAAACCTACGATCTCCCTTCCAGATTTCTCTTGAAGAGAGTCAATGAGGGACTCTGCCTAACCTGGACTGGGATTTTATTCCAGAGTGAAGGGAGCCTCTGGGTTATGAATCTGTCCCTCCAGCATGTCCTATTTATTTCAGTGCTGAGGTTCAAGTCTCTCGAGCGCGTAGCTCGATGGGATTTGGATTTTCTGAGGTGCAGCATGTTCATTAATTCCGGGCTGGACATGGCTTTATACGTCAGGCACAGATCGCCTCTGAGCAGGTGGTATACCACTGAGTAGAGCTGGAGTTTCTTTAACCGGGCAGCATATGGCATCTGTTTGAGCCCTTTGATCCTCTTGGTGAGGTACTTCTGGGGTCTTTCCAGTTGCTGCAGGTGTCTGGTAAGGTACATCCCAAAAGGGGCATTGTACTCAATTATGGGCCTGATGAGGGATGAGTAGAGAGGCACGATGACCTCCCCTGATCTAGATGTGAATCCCCTCATGATTAGGTGGGCTATAAAAAATGTTTGTTAAACCACTTTGGCCACGTGGTTGTCAAATGAGAGATTGCTATCAACTTGGGTCCCCAGGTCCCTAATTACTTCTTCTGTACTTAACGGATTACCACCTATGTGGTAATTTGTGGGCACTTTGTCGCTGCCAAAGGGGATGACTATACACTTTTGGCATTTAGCTTGAAGCCATGGCTCTGGCATCAGTTGTCTGTTTCTATGAGGCCCTTTTGGAGGATGCTTGCGTCGGCTGGAGAGTCGATTATGGCACCCAGTTTGCAGTCATCTGCGAACTTGGTCAGCCACAGTCCTTCCGTGTTGGCCTGTACCTCCGAGAAATATATACCAAATAAGAGAGGTCCCAGGACTGAGCCTTGTAGGATACCACTTCTAACTGGTTTGGAGTCTGACATGGCTCCAGCAATTCTAACCATGTGGGTTCTGTCCTTGAGCCAGTTTGCAACCCATCTAGTGACATAGGGGTTTATATTTAAGCTGGTGAGCTGATCTATAATGCCCGAGTGGGGTATTGTATCGAAGGCTTTTGCGAGGTCCAGATAGGCTGTGTGGACCACCTTCCCCTCATCAATGGCTTTGGTGACGGTTTCAAAGAAATCAACCAGGTTTAAGAGGCAGTATCTGCCCTTAAAGTCGAGCTGGGTAGGATCCAGTGACTGTAGGTCCCCAATATCTTTATTTATGAGGTCCATGATGATCCTTTCCATAGCTTTGCAGACTAAGCTAGTCAGGCTTTTGGGGAGATAGTTTCCAGGCTCCGTTGAGGGACCACTGTTGTTGTATGCCACTCTTTGGGTACATATCCTTAGTAAGGCTGAGATTGAACAGTAGTTTTATGTTTGGGTTTAGCTCTTCTGGGAGTTCATGTAGGATGCAGCCCGGGACACCGTCTGGTCCCATTGATGCTGTGTTTTTTGCTTTGGAGAGGGCAGCTCTTACCTGAGCATCTGAGATGTCAGGGGGGCAGCACTCTGCTGGGATAGATATTTGCCCTTTTGGTGGGGGGGGGGTGCGCCGAACCTGTCAGCTAGGATGTTGGCAATGTCTGTGGGTCCGGTGTATTTTGTCATTTTGGACTAATTCTGAGCATATCTGGGAATTCCCACCCAGGTTCCTAACATAACTAAAGAAAGCCTTGTGATTATCCTTAGTGTCCTGTGCAATTTTTCTCTCAAAGCCGACCTTAGACGATTTTATGAGTGCCCGTAGTTTTTTGCTAATACTGATCAGAGATGCCTTCCCTTTTTGGGATTTTGCTCTATCATGTAGTAGCTTCCTCCTTCTATTGTATAGTTTGTTTATGGCTGGAGTCCACCAGACAGGACGTCTGCCTTTGGAGGATTGGGTCCTGGTTTTATTTGGGATTGCATGATCCATGCAGTCCTGAAGGTGTTCATAGAATGCGTTTATAAAGGATTCTGCGGTCTGGGCCGTATTTTCCACAGGCCCGGGGCTTTGAAGGATTCCACCTCGGTTTTGAGGACTGTGAAATTTGCTTCAGAGAAGTTTTTCACTGTGGTTTTCAGGGCAGGGGGTGGAGTCGTGATGTGAATATCCAGTGAGATTAGTTTATGGTCTGATCTTACCAATGAGGGATACACTTCTGGTCTGGAGCATAGTCTCCCCATGTTGGTGATGATCAGGTCCAGTACGTTTTCCCCTCTTGTGGGAGTGGTAACAAGTTGTTCCATAGCATTTGAGTTTATAAATTCTAGGAAACTTTGGGCTAGGGTGTTGGAGCTAGAGTAATGCTCCCAGTCTATGTTTGGGTAGTTGAAGTCACCCAGTATAATGGTGTTTGGAGACACCTTCATATTTTCCAGTGTACTCAGGAAGGCAGAGTGGGGTTCCTGGGTTTGGGAGGGTGGTCTGTAGCAGGCTATAAACTGGAAGGCAGTTTTACCCACTGTTAGTTGCAAATGGATAGTCTCTGATGCTTCGTGCTGTGCCACCAACCTGGAGGTGTGGATATCTTTGACGAATATTTATACTCCCCCTCCTTTTGTGGTTCGGTCCAAGCTTTGGGGCCGAAAAGCATGGTATGAGGTATAACCTGGTAGTGCTGGAGTGCTCTCGGGAGCCTTGAACCAGGTTTCTGTTACTGCACAGATATCGATGTTCTCCATGCTAAGGAGAGTGCGTGCATCTTGAGGTTTAGACTTCTGGCGTTGAGTAGCATTACTCTTAGTTTCTTATCCCTTGTGATACCTATGGAAGTGGGTTTGTCTTTTGAGCCTTGCCTAAAAAAGGCACTATGGGGGGTAGCAAGAGCCTTTGCCAATATCCGAAAGCCCAGGGGTGACAGGTGTAAGCCGTCCCTAGCGAAGCATCGTGGCTTGTCGAGTATGTCATCCCAGGCTGACAGGCATTGGATCCCCTTTGAATGACACCAATACTTAAGCCAATTGTTGAAATTGATCATCTTGTCTTCATATTGTGGAATCATTCTTGGTGAGGGTAAGATGCTACTCAAGGTCAGGGTCATACCGGCCTGGGCTACATGCTCAGAGAGCTCCTCTATGTCTCTTTTCATGTAATCCAGGGAGGTACGTCTCAGGTCATTCACACCAGCATGGACAATGACAGAGTCATATTTGTACTTGCCTTGGAGTGACCTGAGTGCTTGTGTTATGTGGCAGATCCTAGCGCAAGACAGGCAGCTCACCGTGACGTCAGTGTGCCCGACGATAGTGTCACCTATTACAAGTGTATCAGGTGTGTTTAGCCTTAAGGGCTGTGACTGTACGGCACACTGGTTTTGTGAGCTATGTGTTGCACGTGTTTTGTTTTGGGGTAGCGGTTGCTTGGGTATCTGCTTTGGAGGTCTCTGCTGCTTAGGCAGATTTTTATTTAGAGCCTCCGAGTATGTTTTTGTGTGTTTATGTGTTTGGTTTGCTGTCATGGTAGGTCTATGTGAGACTGGAATTGTAGTGAGTGTGGTTTCCTTCTCCTCCTGACTGGTTTCGCCAGTACTGAGTTGAGAGAGCTTAGCCTCCAGTATGGCTATATGGTTGCATCTCTCATGTGTTGGAATTTCTTGGGAGGAGGAGAGGGTTGTCTGTGTACATGAGGCAGTTGTAACATTGCCTCAAGATTCCCAGATTCACCAGCTGGACCGGAGAGGAGATTGACAACTGATCTTTGGACATGCTAGAATAGTATTGGGAATTCCTTTATAATTGAAAAAAAGGGCTAATGGGTAACAAGGTACTCAAGGGGAGTTTGTGAGGGTGTAGTGCTTTTAATTTTTTAGTGCTGACTTATATAATTGCTTTAGTGAGCAAGTGCCAGGTAACTTAAATGCAATGTGTTACAGGTAACAAATGCAAAAACAACAAACAGTAACTTTCTTTCAAGTGAAACAAGGAAATAAGTACAGTAAGCAATGCAGATATCACTAGGGATCCACAGAAGCGCTGAAAAGCCGCATTTTAGGTGGAATTAGCATTTCAGGGAAATAAGCAAACAAACAACAAGCATACAAACAAAGTTAGATTCAGCAGGCCTGGATCTAGTCTATGCTACAGCAAACAAGGTGTACCAATTTCAGTAAGAAACAGTTCAAATACGCAGGCACTATAAGCCTTTAACCAGAAATTCCCAGCTCAGAAGGGCAGAGTCCAGCCTCTCCTCCCACAAGAGTGCAGACCACAAACCTTCTTAATGTAAAATAACTGGCCTGAAGCCCAAGTGCTTAAACCAGAACTAATACACTTTTAGAATAACAGACACTGAGCCCTCAATCAGCAGTTACCAACTTAGAAGGATGTAAGCTACCTGTCCTGCCACCACAGTGCAGGCCACAAACCTTCCTAATGTAAAACAACTGGTCTGAAGCCCAAGTGCTTAATCCAAAAGACTTAGAATAATAGCTACACTTTAATCAAGTTACTACCAAGCAGTAATAAATACAATTGAATACTTTAAAGAATGCCTGGATTAGTGCTCAAGTTATACAAACAAAGCTAGATTCAGTAGGCCTGGATCTAGTCTATGCTACAGCAAACAAGGTGTACCAAGTTCAGTAAGAAACAGTTCAAATATGTAGGCACTATAAGCCTTTAACCAGAAATTCCCAGCTCAGAAGTCCAGCCTCTCCTCCCACAAGAGTGCAGACCACGAACCCTTTTAATGTAAAATAACTGGCCTGAAGCCCAAGTGCTTAAACTAGAATTAATACACTTTTAGAACAGACACTGAGCCCTCAATCAGCAGTTCCCAACTTAGAAGGATGTAAGCTACCTGTTCTACCACCACAGTGCAGACCACAAAACTGGTCTGAAGCCAAGTGCTTAAATTAAAAGGCTTAGAATGAGATACACCAAGCAGTAATAAATACAATTGAGTACTTTTAAGATGACGCAAAAGCAAAATAAAGTAGGAAGAAACACAAATACAGTAAAAGCAGATAATTTTTTTTTTCAGAAAAGTAGCAAAAACAGTAGTAAGAACAATTCACAAGCAGTGCAAGCTGGCACACTTGAGTATGTAGCAATATTAGTCCACACACAGTTTGAAAAAAAATAATTAAACAGGACTAAAAGCAAGTGCAGAAAGGGCTCATTAGGTAGAATGCGGTAAAGAGATGGGACTGGGGGAAGTGTCCTAGATCAAATCTACAGTGGGGTGGGCACTGCAAAAGCCACCAAATTTAAACTACAACCAAAAACAGGGAGGGAGGGTGCGGAAACCAGTTTCAACAGAGATGTGAGGAATCAGAGTGCAAATTATAAAACCAAAAAAATATATACTGATCTCTGTATATTTGCAGAACAGTAAAACAGACATCTAAGCAACAATTTAGCTCTATAATACAGAATAATACAGAAAAATATACTCCGCTCTATATATTTGCAGATAGTCTTGTAAGGCTGTCTCTCAACACACAGGTTCCACTTTAAAATGTTAAAAGAGGCAAAAGCAAAATAAGGTAATAACGTAGGAATAAACACAAATACAGTAAGGCAGATGAAGTGCAAATTTTTTTTTTTTTTTTTTTTTGAGATGGAGGAAACAGAGCAGATTAAGATACTATAGATGAATGCCCTTCCCAAGTGCTCTCTCTGTACACTGCAGAGGAGATGGGACTGGTAAGAGTATCCAAAAATCAAAATATGATCTCACTGTACTCAGTTGAGTGAGCGAATGAGATGGGTCCAGGAGGAGTGTGCAAAAAGATTTACAGCAGGGGTGGGCAATTCTAAAGCCACCCAAGATTAACACCACAACAAGAAACAGGGAGGGGTGGGGGTGGGGAACTACTGCAGAGATTCAGAGACGCACACAATATTTACTGAATCCAAGACACACAATATTTACTCTCAAATCTTACTGGAATACCCTTTGACCAATGTTGCTGATACTCTGATGCTGACAGAATTTGGTCTGGTCTCTTGGGGACTGGTTCAATGGAGTCTGTTATCTTCCATGCTCACTAAGCAATCAATTTAGATTGTCATCAGGCAGAGAAATCAAAGTAGAGGCTCGGACATGGAAGGCCTGTAGGTATGCAAACTCCTCGGAAGAAGGTTGAAGGGATGTCTAGCCACCCCTCTGCTTTAAGAGTTCTAAAATGTCTCCAAATGACACGTTTTCTGAGTGTGACCTTGGGGAACTTTCCCCTTCATCAAAATCAGTATCTTCTGTGTAGGACTCATCAGGGGAATCCAAGTGCTTCCTCTTGCACTCTCTTCAGGGATACCTCTTCGGTGATATGTTTCGGAGAGGTATCTGAAGAGGACATGACTGCCATTGTAGTGTCCTGATGCTTCTGTGCTCTCTGTCCCAGGCCTGAAGCTGGCAATAGTTCTGGACGAGGGGAAAGGCTAGGCTGTTGAGCCAATGAAGATGGCATACACTGCCAGCCCACAAAGGACAAGGCCCTCTTCATAGCTTGGAAGGTAAGCCCCCCCCCCCCGAGGGGAGGGAGCACGGAACCATGGTCACATCATGCACCGAGGAAGCTGTCTCTGAAGCCGGAGCTGAAGCTGAGTGTGTTGAAGCCCTGAGGAGCATGAATGGCGCTGAAAGAAATGGAGTGGAACAACTCTCGCCGGAACTGATAAAGAAACTTTGGCTCTAGGAGGGCTCCAGTTCCAAAATAAATGAGCAGCTCAAGGTTGTGATTGGTCTAATCAGCACCAAAGCAGTCGAAACTAGGGCTGCCAGTGTTGGGAGCTCTGAAGTCTTGACTGGAGTCAGAGGAGGAATAACACAATTTTGGAGCTAGGAGTGTACTACAGAGTGAAAGACTTGGAACTGAAGTGGTGGATTAATCCCCTGACCGCAAGTAACTGGTCCACCAGCCTCAGAACATCAGACTCCGTGAGGCTCTTGGTGGAATGGACCGAAGAAACTGATGGGGACCAGGGTCTGTCGAAAAAGGGACTGAGAGGTCTGTCTACAAATGGATCAATAGGAGAGTATCTTGCCCTTGGAAGATCCTTGAAAGAATACTCCTTTGGCTCCGAAAACTGTGGAGCAGAGGGGGGGGGAAGCTAAGTCAGACTGCTTAATCAGACCTGAAGCTGTCGGTACAGAAGATGGTATTGAAGTTGAAGCGGTTTTCCTTTTTGGCTCTGATAAGACAATGGGAACGAGGGAAGACTTGGACTCTTTTTTTGAAATCAGTTCCGAGGGATCAGAAAGAACAGTGAGACCTCCTCTGTGAAGATGACGAGGAAGAAGAATGGGAGATGGTTGCAGATACAGCCTTGAAGTCTGTTTTTAAAAGTCCTTTCAATATTAATTTTTTTCTTTCTACTAGGGCCCAGTGGCTAAAGCCATGACAGATGGGGAGGGAGGTACCAACAATGGTATCGAAAAGTTAGCCAACAGGTAAGAGGAACAGAAAAGAAGAGTACAAACAATGGTATGAAGAAATACCAGAGACAGTAAGAAAAATACCAATGATGGTAAAAAGAAAAGTGTGTTTGGAAAGAGGACATGGTTAGTTATATTATAGAGAGGATAATTTTAGAAGAAAAGGATTAAAGAACTTTGAAAACTCACTTAGAAAATAATGGTTAGCTTGAGAGCAGGAGCGAAAATGTGTCTGGTACTTTGAAGTGGCAAATGAGATCTGAGGTGGCTTTGAAAGGAGCATTATGGGTAAAGTGAAACTTGAGAGTTTTTGGAGGGCTCAAGTTCGAAAAAAAAAATGGCCAAGTCGGTTCAGAGTCTTGGAACCAAACCCATTGTCAAGGATTACATAAAGAGTCACATCAGATGCAATCTTATAGTGCTTTGTAAAAGTATATACAGACGACCAAGGAGCAGCTTCTAGAATACTTCTGGAATCCAACCCTCTCAAAAAAGCCACAGATGAAGCCAATGCCCTGGGTGCATTGGCCTTGACTGTGCCTTTGAAAAAAAAGAAGTTATGTACTCATCATAACATTCCATGTTTGCAGTCCATCTCGCCCTTCATTCTTACACATGGGTTCGGAGTCGATCTTCGGCTTCGACTCAGCCGATCACAATGCTCAAAGTCTCTTAGTTGGCTCGTGGCAAGGTAGATATCCCATATTGCACTAGCAAGAATCCCCAGATCTTGTTTGCTGCTGACTATAAGAGTGACAGAAAAGGTTATCCAGAAGGAACAACAAAGATAAAATGTCTCCACCCTACCCAAAGGCAACACTATCCTGTCTTCAGATCCTCCAAGGATGGGGGTAGGTGGGTGGGTTCATAAGAATGAAGGGAGAGATGGACTACAAACATGGAATGTTATGGTGAGTACATAACTTCTTTATGTTCTGTAGTCCTATCTTGCCTTCATTCTTACATATGGGACAGCGTCCCTAGCACCTTTTTCTCGGGTGGCTCACGGGAATATACTCCTAAGAACCATGGAACCAAAGGAGGCTCTACCCCTGGAGGTCAATCCAATTTGTAAGGAATAATAAAGGTATGAGGGGTAGACCAAGTTGCTGCTGCACAAATACTGTCAATTGGAACTCTGGCTTGAAAGGCAGCAGATGTGGATATGGATCTTGTGGAATGAGCCTTAATTTTAAATGGAAGGTTCTTTCCATTGGAAGAGTCGATAAGAGATACAGTTGGCAATCCAATTAGACAGAGTCACTTTACAGACTGGCAGACCTATCCTAGCTTCAGAAAAGTATATGAACAATTGGTCTGATTTTCTAAGTACCTTAATTCCATGTAGGTAAAACCGTATCGGTCTGTGAACACCAAGGTGATGAAATTTATATTCTGCACTTGAATGATTAGGAAACATACAGGCAGTTCGATAGTTTGGTTCAAATTAGCCTGAGAGCAAACTTTAGGGATGAAGGAAGAGTTTGTATGAAGGGAAACTCTGCCTTTATGAAAAATCAAGAAAGGAGATTTGACTGACCATGCTTGCAACTCTGACACCCTTGTAGCGGATGTAATTGCTAATAGAAAAATGGTATTTCAAGACAGAAACATCAGTTCACACGAATGCGTGTGTTCAAAAGATGGGGAAGCAAGTTTGGACAGTACAAAATTTAGATTCCAAGGAGATACAGGTTCCTGAAAAAGAGGTATCAGCAAGGTAGTGCCTTTAAGGAAGGTTTTACATAATCTGTGAGCCATCAGATTAGGCTCATGTCCCAAATGAAAATTTGATATCGCTGCCAGATGAACTTTAATTGTAGCAGCAGCTGATCCCTGATGGAAAAGTTTGGTTAGGAATTCTAACACCAAGGGGATGGATGCTGTGTAAGGATGTACATTTTTTCTTTTGCCCAGTTAGAAAATCTCTATTTGCTAGCGTATAACTTCCTTGTGGAAGGTATGTGGGAAGACGTAAGGATATGGGTCACTACAGGTGAAAAATCATGAAGCCTGACTAGGGATGGAAGTGGAGAAGCCACGCTGTCAAGTTGAGTGTGTGAAGGCAGGGATGAAGGGAGCCTGACGTGTGTCAAGAGGTTTGGAACTGGGTCCAGAGTCCATGTGTCTTCAAGGAGATGAGGCCCGAGAAAGGGGAACCAAATCTGACGAGGCCAGTAAGGAGTGATCAGAATCATTTTGCTTCCCAAGAACTTTGCTTTCTGGATCACTTTAGATACGAGCAGAAATGGGGGAAATGCATAAAGAACTCCCAGAGGCCAATTGTGAACAAGTGCATCTCTCAATGACTCCCCCGAAGGGGGATAAGGGAGAACTAGCTGCTGCAATTGGCGTTGATTGGACTGGCAAACAGATCGCAGCAAGGCTGTCCCCATTTGTGGAAAATCTTTTCCGCTACTGATTCACAGACCACTCGTGCGGAATCAAGATTGCCCTGCTGAGCTTGTCGGCTATCACATTGTTTGTTCCCGGGATATGCATTGCTACTAGAAAGCGCTGGGAAGATATCGCCCACTGCCAAACATGAAGAGCCTCGACATAGGGGGTAAGATCTGGTTCCTCCTTGCTAGTTTAGATATACCTTATCACTGACATTGTTGGACTGTATTGCTATTGTCTCTAGAGGAAGAAAGTCGTGAAGTGCTTGCAATGCTAGTAGCATTGCTCTCATTTCTAGGACACTGATATGCAGGTGAGCCTCGTAATTTTGCCATGTGCCTTGGACAGTCCTGCCTAGATAATGCCCCCCCCCCCCAATCTGGGAGGCATCCGTGGTCATAGTAGCAACGGGTTGGCAAGGAAGGAAGGGTGTTCCTGTCAGTTAATCAGGATGAATCCACCAATGAAGGCCCTTTTTGCAAGATTCCATTATGAGAATATGAGACAGAGGCAGCTGCTGAAGAGGCCACTGGGGAAAAAAGTAGCCATTGAGGGATTCGCATATGCAATTTGGCAATTGGAAAGTACAGTTGTGTACACTTACCATAAATGTAGATGAGCTTTTCCAATAGAAAGTTAAGGTCCCAGGCTGGAGTGGGAGCTCTCCTGGGGGGGTCTTAAATTTTTGGCTCCTCTAAGGAATTGTTTTAGCAAGGGGTTAGAGAAGAGGGGTGTCTCAGTATTAGAATGTGCTGAAATGGCAGAGGCATGAATTTTGATTGATGAAAAGGATAGGCCCTTGTGGAGCATTTCTGTTAAGGACTGTAGAATATGAAGCAAGCTGGGCACCGTTGTGCCCATCCCCTGAGCCTGGCTCCAGGAACAGTATCTTTTCCACTTTTCAGCATAGGATTTTCTAGTACTAGGCCTCCTTGCCTCCAGAATGGCATCCAGCACCTGCTTACTGAGGGATGCTTGAGGAGAGTTCAAGGAATTAGCCAGGCTGCAAGGTTCAGGGTTTGAAGCTGAGGGTGCAGAATCTTGGCCTGCCTGCTGGGACAGCAGGGAAGGGGTCTGAGGCAGGTGCCATTGTTATAGCAGTGCCATACTGTGCAAGAGGGGGGTACCAGTGCTGGTGTGGCCAATCTGGTACAATCAGTATTGTCCTTGGCTTGTCCTGTTCGATCTTTAGTAGAACCTTCAAGAGGAGAGGCAGAGGGGGGAAGGCATAAACCAAGAGGCCTTCCCAGGTAAAGGACAGGGCATCCACTTTCCAAGCTCGACTGTGGGGAGTTTCTTGTGCACAATTTGTTCAATTGGTAGTTGTGAGGGGAGGCAAACAGGTCTACCTCTGGGGTCCCCCCATTTGTTCCTCAAGAGGCTGAATATTTTGAGATCTAGTTTCCATCCATGTGGGCCCATGAAATTTCTGCTTAAGTCGTCTGCCAGTGAATTTAGTTTGCCTGGCAGGAATTGAGCTTGTAGGTGTACTTGGTGTGTTCCACAAAGCCATGGCTAGTTTGTAGAGAGGGTACGAGTTGGTTCTCCCCTGCTTATGTACCACATAACTGTGGTGTCTGTCTTTACCAATAGTTGTCTGGAAGAATACTGTCTTTGAAGGCTGTCAAGGCATTCTGTACAGCTAACATTTCTTTTGGATTGATATGCAGGTGCATCTGTCTCTGGTTCCATTTGCCCTGAATGCACTGCCCTGCCATGTGAGCCCCCCATGCATAGTCCGATGCATCTGTTGTTAGGGTTTAGGTGGCAGGGGTTAGAGTGAAAGTGAGTCCCTTGTTGTGGTAGCAGGCCTCTGCCCACCAAAGGGCCTCTGTCTTCATACAAGGAATGATAGAAATCATTGTCTCCAGGTCCTGAGAATGTTGACACCATAGGCTTTTTAGATATCATTGGAGTTTCCTCAAATACAGTCTTGCATACGGAATTAGTAGAATGCAAGAGGCCATGAACCCCAGGGCTTGCAGTATTTTCTTGCAGATAGCTGGGGTTTTGTGGCCAATAGTTTGAAGTAGGTTGTCAAATAAACTTGTTTCTCCAAAGTGAGGAATGCCATCTGGGAAGTTGTGTTCAAGCTTGCTCCCAGGAATACAATCTGTTGGCAAGGTACTAGGTGAGATTTCTTTTTGTTGACGGTGTACCCCAGTGAGGTTAGAAGTTTCTTTACGAATGACAGGTGTTGTAATAGCAAGTCCTGGCTTTCTGCCTGAATCAGACAAGTACGGGTAAATTTGAATATTTCTCTGCCTGCAAAATGCAATCGCTGGAGCTAGACACTTTGTGAATACTCTGGGCGCAGTAGATAAGCCAAAGGGAAGTGCAGAGAACTGCCCTGAAGCGTAGGTATTTTTTGCAAAATTCATTATTGGGATGTGCAGGTAAGCTTCCTTTCAGTCTAGGGTAGCCAGCCAGGCATCCTTGACTAACATAGGAAGAAGCTGTTGAAGAGTTAGCATTTTGAATTTTGGAATTACCAGAAAGGTGTTGAGACTAGAGAAGTCCAGGATAGGACGCCAGGAGTTGTCTTTTCTGGGTACCAGAAAAAGTCTTGAATAAAAACCTAGTCCCCTTTGTTCTGCTGGGACAGGCTGAATAGCCCTGATACTGAGAAGAGAGAGAACCTGCTGTTGGGCCTTCACCCATTGATTTGGGGGTAGGTCTCATCAACCATTTGGGGTTGGTAGTGTGTGGAAGTGGAATAGATATCCTTGGGAGACTATGTTCAAAACCCATCTGTCCTGGGCAACGAGTTCCCTGCTTTTTGCATGCAGGGCAAGCTTTCCTCCTAAGGGAGCAGGTAGTTGAGCAGGGCTTGGAAGGATTAAGGTTAAGTCACTGTGCCATTTTTTCATAGGGGAGTGGCTTACTACTCCCTGCTTTGGAAGTGGGAGGCCCCCCCACTGCTTAGGTCTGTGCGTAGCTGAGACTATAGCCTAGGTGGTCTGCTGTTCCTGGGTTTGGACTGAGAATGCCTGGAAGGGACTGGAAAGGACAAGTTCTTTGAAGGCCAATGACTACTGAATCTGGGAGGCTGTACTTGTAGGAAATCCAACAGTTTACATGATTTAGCTTTTTCCTCCATTCTTTTGAGGACAACTTCTGCTTTGTTGCCAAAAGGCGGTCTTGGTTTAAGGGAGCATCCAGAAATTTAGCTTTAACATGATCTGGCAAATTTGTTCCTTAAGCCAAGCATGCCTTCTAAGTACAGACCCAGTGACAGCAGCCCTGCAAGATGCTTCTAAAGCGTCAAAACCACATTGCAAAGTATGTTTACCAACTTGTTCTGCAGAATGCATTAAATCTTCCAATTCTTTGTTTTCAGCAGAGTCAGGAATCAACATCATTTTCTGTGCAAGTAGTCCCATAATATGCTGCTGATACTTCAACATACGAAACTGGCAATTTAAAGCCCTAATGGCCAAAGTAGCAGAGGTGTATACCTTCTTACCCAGTCTAAGGCTCCAGAATCTCTATCAGAAGGGGTAGGATTTTTGGCAGCAGAAGCCTTAATGCCTTTTGGTCCTTGGGAATTAGTCTCTGGATCTGCAGAAGTATTCTTGAAGAGGAACTTGTGGGAGTCAGGTACTCTAATACCAGTCAGGTTTTCTGGGAGTTGGAGGTAAGGTGTCTGGGGTAAGGCAAGATTCCAAGAAAGCATCATCTACAATGTCCAGAACAGGCGGGATAGCTAAAGACCTGTGTTGAGGCAGGAGTAAAAAATCTGTGCATCTCTTTTTGGACTTAGAGTAATCCTGGTTTTCCCAGTGGAAATGTTCCTTAAGAGTATGCAAGGTTTAACCAAAAGAAAGATCGTCTGGAGGGAAAGCAGAGGGAATGGAATCCTCTGCCAGAAATATCAGATTCCTGATCAGAAGAATCAGAAAGAAAATCAGTTCTAGGTCGCCTAGAGGGGGAAGGCTGGCTTCCCCTAATTAAGATAATAAGGTCTTCAGCCATTCTAAGCATTTGTTTTTGAGGCATATGGGCCTGAGTCTGCTGTTTGGTCGTTGGTTTTCTAGGCATAGTGCGCGTTTTTGACCTGGAAGAAAACAATGGTGTCATTTTAATATGAATGTCTATAGGGGCCTGAATACACCCTCAGAAGCTGGTGCCTGCAAAGCGGCTCTGGACCCATCCAAGGTAGAGACATCCACAGATTCCATAGTTGAAGAAGCATCTCACGGCATTCCGGACTCCGAATGGGTCTCAGTAGAGGCCTGCGAATCTGAAGTAGCGTGTAACAGGGCTACAAAAGCACCTCACTGAGTACTGGCAACTAGCTTAATGGAAGCATCGTTGGCAGTTTTGGACCTATGCGGTCTGTCTCTGTCATTATCCTTATGTTTTTTCGGAAGATCGGTAGTTGGATGGCTTAATGAAGCCATTTAGGAGTACACAGATTGAGTACGAAAGTAATTGGCTGCAAAAATAGCCCGACGAAGAACAGTTCGGGCATTGAACAAGGCACAAAACTGACAGTGAGGGACGGCGTGGTCGGGCCTAAACGAGGGATGCAGTACGAATGAAAATCTCTATGAGGTATTTGCTTTCCACAGTAAGACAATTGTTAACTTTTACTGACATCTGTTGGCGTAAGAAAAAGAATCCCCAACGGGGTACTTATCTTTTTTTGAAGACTTTGGGTCTGAAACTCGAAAATAAAAATTTCAGGAGATGCCCGACAGGCATTTGCGAACTGCTTCTGCTTCAGCCACCACATGGCAAGAAAGACTGATGTAATGGCGTCGGCTGCATGTTTTATACCCCTGATGACCTAACGTCATGGAAGAAGAGACAGCATCCGACGCAGAAATCTGAAGACTCTGGTATTCAGGCCGGCTGAGGGATACCTGCAGACAGATAACCCAAATGTGATGACTGCAACAGTGAAACACGAACAACATCTAGAGTTATGGTAGCAGCCATGGTCAATAAAAGCTCCAGCACCGTCTTGGCCTTGAATCTTTGTTGAGGAAGTAAGCTGTATACCTGTTGTCTGAGATTTTGAATTCTGTCTGCAGGAAGACGAGCCATCATGATGACTGTGTCTATTTCTGCGCCTATAAAAGTCAAAAATTGAGAGGGAGACAAGGCAGACTTCCCAATTTATCATAATTCCTAGCTGGGTGCACAGCTGGATGGTAGAATCCCTGGCTTGTAGGAGTAGGTGCCTGGTGGTGGCGGTCAGGAGCCAGTCGTCCAGGTACGGAAACACTTGGAATCCACAATGTCTCAAGGGAGCTGTCACTACCGCCATGCATATAGTGAACACCCTGGGGGCTGTGGTGAGACCAAAGGGCAGAGCACGAAAATGGTAATGACTGGCTCCCAGCCAAAAGCATAGAGGACTCCTCGATGCGCTGTCCATTTTGATGTGGTAGTACGCATCTTGGAGGTCTATGGAGCACATCCAATTGTCTTTTCCCTAATAGAGGGAGTATAGACTGCAGCGTTACCATTTGGAACTTGTACTTTACAGATTCATTTAGTTTGCCGAGGTCCAAAATGGGCCTCCAGTTCCCTGTTTGTTTTGGCACTAAAAAGAATCTTGAGTAAGTTCCGAATCCTATCTGGTCTGTGGGGATGGTTTGAATGACTCTCTTTGAAAGCAACTTTTGAACTTCTATGGTTGCTTGATCCCTGTGATTGGTTGGAACATCTGGGATCTTCTTGGGGGTGTGGGGTGGAAGAAAGAAGGGTATGGAGTATCCTCTGATCATTCTTTGTACCCACTTGTCTTGGGTGATGTTGAGCCAGGCTTCTGGATACAAAGATAAAAGGAATCGCGGCCACCCTGGTTTTGCAGACCCCTGCCTCTAGGGTGACATCTACCATTACCTCCTCCTCCCCTGCCTCTGAAGGAGGAATTACCCTGTGCTTCCGGGAAAAATCTGTGGGATTTCTTGAACCACATTTTCTCACCTCTCGGACCCTTGGGGTATGGTCTAGAAGGGAGGGTAAAACGTATTCCCATGGCAGAGAGTTTTCCCTTCCTGTTCGCACCTGGTGAGTGTATCTTTTACCTTCGGTCCAAACAAAGAGGAACTGAAGGGGGCATTGGTAAAAGTAGATTTGTAGGGATCCGCAAAATTACATAAGTGCATCCAGGAGCGTCTCCTAAGGGAAACCCCTGAACCCTCTGCCCTACCCGCTCCATCTGCTGCATAGGAGATCAGCCTCATGGAGGAGTTAACAATGGAGTTAAGGTGGACAAATGAGTAGTAACTTTCTCATGGACTCCTTCAGCTGATTTACCTTGAAGAGCATCTCCTAGCTCCTTTAGGAGATCTCTTTAAACCTAGTAAAATATGTGAGGTAATTCAGCGATCTGAGAGTAAAAGCCGCTGAGAAGAAGATACGCTTCCCGTATCTATCCATCGTCTACATGCTTCCTCTTGCATGTCCTCTTCCAAGGGGGCTCCTCAGAAGGGTATTCTGGGGAGGTCTCGGAAGACTGAGAGTCACCCAATAGGGGCACCTGAGACTGCAGGTCTCTGCTGTCAAGAGAGAGGGTGCTGAGACAGAGGTCGGTGCTTGAGGGGGAAGAGTATCGGTACCCTTGTGCGGAGCTAATGACCGAGACAGCACACTCATCATCATCTCAAAAGCAGATCTCTCCAGCTCAGGGGACAGCCGCAGTTCTGAAGCAATGGAGGTAGTCCTTGGCTCCAAAGCAGTCGGCTCCGAGATGGATGTAGGATCCGAGCTCAACCTAGCCAACACACAGAGAGGTAGGTTCAGCACTGAAGAGGTTCGGGGCCGACTGGTAAGCTTCGGCTCCTAGACACCAAGGATGGCGCCAAAGGTGTTGGAGCAGCACTCGGCTCCAAGACAGACACAAGGGGTGCAGGAACCAAGGGTTCCACAAGCGGCACCGAAATCTCCGGCTCTGAAGGGCCAACACAGCTCAGAGGAGGAATAGCAACAGGAAGAATGGTCTTGGGTGACTCTGGAACAGACTGGGTCGATGCCAGCAACAATTTTGGTAAGACTACTTCAAAAGTCTAAGCACTACTCTCTCTACATCCTCTTCTGAAAAGCTCTTGGAGGATCTGGAGGACAGGGGTAGGCGACCTAGATCTCTGTAAAATGTGAGATCGTAAAGTTGGGAAGACCAGTAAAAGCTCTCTGGACCGGCTCCAATGCAATTTCTCAGTAGTCGGCTCCGAAAGACTTGGGGCCAACACTGCAGTGTCAACATCGATAACCTCGACTGGCTCCAAGGACAATGGAGCCAAAGAGGTAGAAGGCTTATCCAATTTTTAAGTTTTATGAGGAGGTTCAGACAAAATAGTCGGAGCAGGAGAATGTTTCTTTGCCGACTTGACCTTCTCTTTCTTTGAGGAGTGAGACTTGGAGGATGATGAAGAGCTGGCTAAATCCTCCTCAAAGGAAGGCTTAAAGAGACCTTTCAGTATTAATTTGTTCTTCCTTTCTTGGAGAACTCTGGAGCTGAAGGAGTGACAGAAAGAACAAGTTTTCTGTAGGTGAATGGCTCTGAGGCAGTAAACGCAATTATTATGCCCATCAGTAATTGACATTTTTTGGAAGCACTAAAGGCACTTTTTAAAACCTGAAGGTTTATGATCTTTGGACTCCTTTGACATGGCTTAGTACAAATGGAAGTTCTGTAACACAGAAGAGAAGCCAAAGTCCTCTAACTTAAATGGGCCTCGCCCTCTAAGAAAAAATTTTCACAGAAAGACAACCAAGGACTAGATCCTCCAACCTAAACGTGCCTAGCCCTGTTGAGCAAAAACCACCAGAAAAGTTAAATAGAGAATACGGTCCTCTAACATGGACCTAGCTGCAGGTAACAGGAAAGAAGCTAAGTCAGAAAATACCACAAATTGTAAATTTTAAACAGCAGGCAAAAACTAGAGAATAATAGTGAACGACACTGCACACAATATACTATTCTATTGAAAACTAGAAAGAACAAGGTCCTAACCTAAATGCGGACCTACGTTAATAGGAAACTATGTGAAAAATTAGCACACAGGATACCACTTGGAGAACAAAAAATGAGCCTAGAATGGCCAACAAGTTCTCAGCAATAACTACGGAAAATTAGCAAAACACACTACTATTTACTACCTATGAAAAACTATTACTAAGACTATGTAAACTAAACTATCTTACGAGTAGAAAAATCAATAAGACTATAATAATAATTAAACATAAGCAACTTAGCCATGGCCAAGCAAGAAGCACTACTTATGAACTCATAGACGTGGCAAATGAGATCTGGCGATTCTTACTAGTGCACTATGGGATACCTACCTTACCACGAGCCAGCTAAGAGACATTGAGCTTTGTAATCGGCTCCGAACCCATATGTAAGAATGAAGGCGAGATAGGACTACAGAACATGATTTGTTATGGCGTGTACAGTAAAAGGTGATAGCATTAGACAACCATTTGGAAAAGTCTGTTTTGACACAGATTGTCTCTTCTTACCTTCACAAGAAATGAACAATTGATCTAAAGATTTAGCTATGTCAAGATAGTACTAGAGTTGTCTGTGGACATCTAAGGTATGGAGTATCCTTTCTCCCTTATTTTTAGGTTCAGGTCAGATTAGAGGGAGATGGACAGTTGACTTAAAGTTAACTCAGATACCACTTTAGGAATAAAAGTATTAATTCTCAAAGAATCCCTGCCCTTATGGAAAATGAGATAGGGTTGACTCACCATAGCAGCTTGCAACTGAGATACCCATTCTTGCAGAGGTTAGAGCAATCAGCAAAAAGTACAGTTGTGTACACCTACCATAAATGTAGATGTTAGAGTGTCTTCACTGTTGCAGTCATAACTGTAGGGTGCTCCTAGGTCGGCCAGAATCCCAAAGTCTGGGAGTACGCTTTGGTACATAGCCCTCAGCCGACGCCATCTTCTCCAGCCTTTCTTGCCCTAGATGTCAGAAGTCACCAATAAAACAAAAATGAATCCAACAAGGAAACGCAAATACACCACAAAAAAGGAAAAGGGAGAAAGAGGGGATAGGAGGGAACATCTACATTTATGGTAGGTGTACACAACTGTACTATGTTCTTCGTGTTTCACTGTTGCAGTCATAACTGTAGGGTGGAATCCCAAAGCAGTGTAAAAGGGGAGGAGGCTTTAGATAGAAGAAGGGGAGGCAAGAATACCCTGCAAAACAGCAGAGGCAAAGCCTGCCCTGGTCTTAGAAAACAGGGGGTATGCACAGAACTCCAAGTGGCAGCTTCCAAGATATCCTTGGTAGGGACTCCTCTGAGGAAAGCTGTAGAAGTGGCAGCTGCTCTAGTAGAATGACTTCTAATGGTACCTGGAAACTGTTTTCCATGGTGAGTGTAACAAAATCTGATTCCATAAGCAATCCATTTGGAAATAGTTTGTTTAGAAATAGGTTTTCCAAGAGAACTGGAGGCAAAAGAAACAAACAATTGATTAGACTTTCTGAACTCTTTAGTCTTGTCCAGGTAAAATCGTAACTGTCTGTGCACATCTAATGAGTGCAAAATCCCTTCCCCTTTATTTTGAGGATTTGGAAAGAAAGTAGGAAGGTGAATTGTCTGATTTAAAGCCACTTTCGAAATCACCTTAAGCATGAAAGTAGGATTGGTCCTCAAGGATACTCTGTCCTGATGGAAAATAAGGTATGGTTCCACAGCCATGAGAGCTTGCAACTCTGAGACCCTTCTGGCAGAGGTCAATGCTAATAAAAGAACAGTCTTCCAGGATAAGAACTTAATATCTGAAGATGCAGCAGGCTCAAAAGGAGGCAAAGTAAGTTTTTCTAAAACATAATTAAGATCCCAGGCAGGGACAGGAGGGGTCCTGGGAGGCCGCAAATTTTTAGCACCTCTCAAGAATTGCTTCACCAAAGGATGAGAAAAAACAGGAGGATCAGAACTGAAATGCGCAGAAATAGCAGAAGCATGAATCTTAATGGAAGAAAAGGAAAGTCCTTTAGATAAAAGTTCTGAAAGGTAAAGCAAAATAGGAGAGAGATCAGGAACCAGAGGATCCGAGCCTCGGTCCTGCATCCAAATACAAAACCTCTTCCATTTAGAGGCATAGGATTTCTTAGTGCTAGGCAGTCTAGCTTCCAAAAGAACATCCAACACTTGTTTGGGAAGACTAGAGGAAATCAAATTCCTTTGAAGAGCCAAGCTGCCAGGCAAAGGGTCTTGAGGTTGGGATGTAGTAACTGACCCTGATGCTGGGACAAAAGCGAAGGGTTCAGTGGGAGAATCCAAGGAGGCCCCAAGAACAGGAGCTTTAAAGTTGGATACCAAAACTGTCGAGGCCAATTTGGAGCAATCAAGATGAGGAACTTGGGCTTGTCCTGTTTTATCTTCAGTAATACCCGAGGTAGTAGAGGAAGAGGAGGGAAGGCATATGCTGAAAGGCTTCTCCAGCTGAAGGACAGGGCATCCACTCTCCAAGCTGTTTTGTGGAAGGACCTGGTGCAAAAGCGAGGCAGCTGATGATTGAGATGGGATGCAAACAGATCTATCTGGGGACATCCCCAAACTGCAGTAATCCTGTTGAATAAGTTGGTGTCTAGCATCCATTCGTGAGGATCTGAAATGTTTCTGCTCAGGCTGTCTGCTAAGAGATTCTGTTTCCTGGAATGAATTGAGCCTGGAGATGTAGATTCAAATTTAGAGCTGTGTCCCATAAAGCCATAGCTAGTCTGCAAAGGGGTATGAATGAGAACCCCTGCTTGTTGATGTACCACATGACCGTGGTGTTGTCTGCAATTAGCAGAGGCCCTGGTTGCAAAAGGTTCTTGAAGGCTAGAAGGGCATTTTGAACTGCCAACATTTCCTTCAGATTGATGTGCCAGTGAAGATGGTCCTTTGTCCAGGTTCCCTGCTGGCAATTGTCTAGAAAGTGTGCTCCCCAAGCATAATCCGAGGCGTCCGTGGTTAGGATTTGAGAAGGTTGAGGAAGACGAAAAGGCTTTCCTTCGTTTAAAGTGCATACCCTGGACCACCAGAGGAACTCCCTCTGAAGGCAGGGGATCAGAGGAATCAGAATATCTAGATCGTGGTGATGCTGTGACCATACACTTTTCAGATACCATTGAAGCTTTCTCATGTGAAGCCTTGCGTTTGGAATCAACAGAATGCAGGAAGCCATGTAGCCCAGAGCCTGCAGGAATTTCCTTGCAGTGAGCTGAGATAGAGTTGCTAAGGTGCTGAAAATAGAAGCCAGCTGAGTTTGTTTTTTCTGGAGTGAGGAAGGCCCTTTGTAAGGTTGTATTTAAGAGGGCTCCCAAGAATACCATTGTTGAGAAGGGATCAAATGTGACTTTTTTGTGTTCACTGAGAATCCTAGTAGGAGGAGAAGACGTTGAACAAAGTCCAGATGTTGAAGCAGAAGATCTTTGCTGTCTGCCTGAATAAGGCAGTCATCCAAATAGGGGTAAATCTGGATCCCCTGAAGTCTGCAGTAAGCCACTACTGGTGCCAGGCACTTGGTAAAGACTCTAGTAGATAAACCAAAGGGCAGTACAGAGAATTGAAAGTGCCTCGAACCTGCCTTGAACCTGAGGAATTTCCTTGCCTGATGGGAATATGTAAATAGGCTTCCTTTAAGTCTAATGTCACCATCCAGGCATCCTGAGAGAGCATTGGAAGTAGTTGCTGCAGAGTAAGCATCTTGAATTTTGGAATTTCCAAAAAGGTGTTTAACACAGAAAGGTCCAGAATAGGTCTCCATGAATTTTGTTTTCTGGGAACCAGAAACAGTCTTGAATAAAACCCTTTTCCCATCTCCAAGAGTGGAACAGGCTCTATGGCTCTCATGGCCAGAAGAGCATCCACTTGAATTAGGGCCTCTGACCATTGATGTTTTGGCAGATCTGGCCAACCGTGAGCCCTTGGCAAAGAGTGAAAGTGGAATTTGTAACCTTTTAAAATCACGTCCAATACCCATCTGTCCTGGGTAATATGAGTCCAATTTAAAAGAGACAGTTTTCCTCCGAGAGGGCATCCAGGTGAAGGGGTCCTGTAGCCCAACCGAGAGTCATTGAGCTTGCTTTCTTTGAGATTGGGATCTGTCTTCTCCCTTCTAGGTGAAGAAGCAGTCCATTGTCTAGATCTGTAAGAGGCCTGACCTTGACCACGACCTCTGAGCTTATATCTTCCCCTTTGAGGCCTGTCAGACGTGGGAAAGGACCAATTTTTAGAGGGCCAATTCCTGGAAAATCTAGGAGGCTGAACTTGCAAGAAATCTTTACAGTCTGCATAGACTTTGCCTTTTCTTCCATCTTTTAATAACTTCCTCAGCCTTGGATCCAAAAGAACATCATGTTGAACAGGGCATCTAATAACTTAGCTTTAACCTGTTCAGGTAAACTTTGTTCACGGCCAGGCATGTCTCCTGATAACAGTACCAGAGGCTGCAGCCCTGCAAGAAGCATCCAAAGCATCAAAACCACAATGTAAACTATGCTTGTTCACTTGTTCAGTAGCATGCAAGACATCCTGAAGTTCCTTATCCTCTGCACAAGCAGGAAGGGAAGCAAGCTTTTGCTTTAAAACAGACAATAGAAATTGCTGATACTTAAACATATGAAACTGTCAATTTAAAGCCCTTACAGACAGGGTAGCAGAAGTATATACCTTTTTTCCCCACCTGTCCAAAGCACGAGAATCCTTCTCAGAGGGAATAGGATTTTTAGAAGTAGCAACCTTAGCAGCCTTAGAGCCCTTAGAAATAGTTTCAGGATCTGCAGAAGTGTTTTTAAATAAAAATAAATGAGAGTCAGGAAACCTATAAAATCTATCAGGCTTAGAAGGAGCAGGAGGCATGGAATCAGGATTCAAATTAGCCTCAGAAAAAGCATCATCTACAATGTCCAAAACAGGAGGGATAGCTAAAGGCCTATGCTGGGGAAGAAGAAGAAATTCCCTAAGCCTCTTCTTGGAAGCAGAATACTCCTGTCCTTCCCAATGAAAATGTTCCCTCATCTCATGCAAGGTTTCCCCAAAAGAGAAATCCTCAGGCGGAGAGGCCGAGGGTAAAGAATCCTCAGCATCCTAATCCTCATAAGGGAAAGGAATAATCCTGATCTGAGGAAGAAACAGAAGATACAGAAGCCTGGTCAGAGGAATCCAGAGTAACATCCTGTCGAGGCCTTTTCTCAGGAGGGTGAGAACCCTAATCATTGTAAGCAAATCTTCAGCCATCTTTAATAATTGCTTTGTGTCTTGGGAGTGGATTCAGAAGTAGCTTGAGCAGGAGCTTTAGACTTAACAGGAGTCTTTGTCTTTGCCTTTGAAATAGTGATGTGAGTAGGCCTGAAAACCCCCTCAGAAGCCGGGCGTTCCGGACCCATCTGAAGGAGCGACGTCGTCCTGCAGCAGATAAAATAGTGGGCCTTGATGGCTCCCCATGGGAGTCCGTCGCCATCGGTTCAGAAGTGGCGGACGACAGGGCTGCAAAAGCACCTCACTGATGACAGCCGAACCGACGCTGGCTCCAGCTGCAACGAGTCCTGTTTGGACCTCGGAGGCCTGTCTTTGTCTTTGGCGCTTCTTTGAACTCCGGTAGTGTCCGCGACATTCTATAATTGAAGTAATTTAAAGCCCAATCGATAGTACGAGAGTTAAACCTGGCACAGAACCGACAAGAAACGCCGTGGTCAGGGCCTAAGCAAGGTAGACAGTAAGAGTGGAAATCTTTATGAGGTATTTGTTTCCCACATGCTATACAATTATTAACTTTTTCTGACATCGGAGGAACAAGAAAAAGATTAACGGGTACTTAGCTTTGAGAAGAGAAGTAAGAACTTCGGGCCGACAACAACAAAAAATCGCCAACCGACTCTGCGAGCTTCCACCGCACGGCAAGAAAGACTGGAGAAGATGACCCAGACTTTGGGATTCTGCGGCTGCCTGCCGGCAGGAGCACCCTACAGTTATGACTGCAACAGTGAAACACGAAGAACATCTGGTTTCCATCTTAAGAAGTTCAAGTCAGCCAGATTACCGGATTCAAATGGAGCAAGTGTTAGCTTCTCTAACAGAAATAAAATCAACTGGAGGGGCCACTGGTATTCTTGACACCTCTTATGCAAAACCCCTTTGAAGAACATTTTGACATGAGCCTGCACTGGATGAGGATGACTCATGGAAAGACATGCTGAAATGGCTGATCAATGATCCTTGACAGAAGAATAAGAAAGGCTGTAGGATGAAACGTGATAATAGAATAAGAAAGGCCATTGGACAGTAACTCACACAAGTATTGTAGGACCAGTAACCTGCTCTGAATGGGTACTGGTTATACTGCTGGCACCAACCAGCAAACCTCTTCCATTTGCTCATACATGATTTTCTAGATGCAGGCTTTCTTGCCTCTGTATCTGCTATACATCCTCAGTAAACATGTGCCTAAAATAAATTAAGACGATCATCCAGGAAATCATTTGATGTTAACTGATGGTGGGGTATATCAAGTACCCCTGTTCTTGGGCAAGTAGAAACAGTCTGAGGAATCTTGTGGTAACTGCCCCTGGCCATTTCCAAAAAAAAGGAGAACCATGGTTGCCTAGGCCAGAAGAGAGCCACCAGTGCCACAATGATCTTGGGGAATTCCTTCTCAAATCTTCAGAAGTACCCTGGATATTAGTAGAAAGAGTGGAAAAGTATACAGGAGATTCCAAATACAACGGAAAGAACAGGTGTCTGTCTGAGGCCTTCTTGCAGGGAGTCTCACAACAAAATCTTACCAGTTGATTGTTCAGAAAAATGGAAAAGAGGTCTCCTTGAAAAACTCCTCACAGCTGGATCAAATTCTGGAAGATCTCCTGATCTTGTTTCCATTCGTGAGATTTGCCCTGATTCTACTTACCTTGTCTGGTACACAGCTTTGCTCTGACAGAATGCAGGAAGCCTGTAGAGTGAGACACTGCTATAAAGTTGTATGCCAAGCTAACATGGCTAGTCTGGGAGGGGGGTATGACCTTATCTCCCCTTGATTGTGATGTACAACATAACTGCAGTATTATCTGCAATCACTTGAAGATGTCCCAGAGACCAAAGATGGTTCAAAGAGTCAAGTGCCTTTATCAGGGCAAGCATCTCCTTAACATTTATGTTCTTGCATCTGTCTTTAGTATCCCACACCTCCTGTACTTTTATCCCTCCTGAATTTGCTTTCCAATCAAAGCTTGAAGCGTCTGTGATAACGGAATGCTTTTGAGCAAGCAGAGGAGGAGATACCTGGAGTTAAGGGATATCTGTTCTCTCTACTAAAAGATTTCTCTCTTGACAAACCCCAGCACTGAGATTTGAAAAGATAAAGGGTTTTGATGCCAGGACCAAAGAGGTTTCAGATACCACTGTATCTTCCTCATGTGGAGTCTAGCCAGAGGTAGCACAAGAATCACAGATGCCATGAGACCTCAAATCCTGAGGTATTCCCTTGCAGTGACCCAAGACAAAATGGAAAACATTAGAAATAGATCTATTTGACACCGGATGACCAGGATAGTCCATCTGAGCTTGCACCCTTTTTCAGCGGAGACCCCGGGAGAAAGGTTACACAGTCTCAAATATGCAATTAAAAATTTCACAGTACATGTTAAGCAAGTAAGACTTTCTAAATATAGGTTATGCAAGTAAAAAGAAGATACCACACAGTAATAGATTCTCAGTACAGGTTATGTAAGTAAACATAAAATAAACACAAAAAGTTTATATAACATTAGGATTAAGTAGATGACCACTGCCATACAAGTCAGGGAAATTCAGCAAGTGAGGCATTTCAAATAGGTGGAGAGTGTAGAGGAGAGAGTGTAGAGGAGGTGGGAAAGAACAGAGTGACAAGAATGCAGAAGAAATGTGTAAAGGTCTAGAAAGGTAGTAATGGTAGTAAGTTTGGCAAGTTAGAGAGTGGAACAAGACAGTGGGGGTGGAAGGAAGAAAGGTGGTAGTGTCAGAATAACGGGGCAAGAATTTGGAAGGGTGTGAACAGCAGTAGTTGAATGTTACAGTTAAATGTGCAAGTTAGAAAGGATAGCAAAATAGTGGGAGAAGAGGAGGTTGGAAGGAAGGTGAGGGAGGGGCAAGCATAATGTAGGAAAAAAGGAATATTTCAAGTGGGATGATTGCAGTGACACTTCCAGGTGCTGTTAAGGTAATTTCTGAAGATGATCTTGAAGGCTTGCAAATGAGTACTATTTCTGAGGGCCATGGGATGCTTATTCCATGATAGAGCTGGATGGTAACTGTAGAGGTGTTATGTCCTAAAGATTTCTTAGATTTATGAATCTGTAAAAGGAGTTGGTCAGAACTTCTGAGGCAGCAAGGTGGGTTATAGAGGGAAACAACAGAGGAAAGACAAGGGCAGGAGGAGGGCTCATTTACGACGTGTGGATAATGAGAAGTTGAGTATATAAGAGTTGGTTAGGAAACTCTAACCAGCCGAGTTTATGGAGCGCTAGACAGTGGTGTGATTTTGATGGTAAGCTGGCTGCAAGTCTGGCCACTTCGTTGTATGTGGTTTGAAGTCTGACTTGTAGAGAGGACTGTAAGTTGGTAAGGATTTGAGAGCAGTAAAAGAGGTTGGGGAGAAGATAAGCCTGGGTAAGGGAAATTATGGAGTTAGGGGTAAGAGCAAGTTTTTGGTGCTTTTTTTATACTGTGGCGTACATGGAGGTTGAATTTAAGTTGGTCAATAGCTACTCCTAGGAGCTTAGTGTGGGGTTCTGATGAGATAGTGTTAAGGGAAGAGACTGTGAAGGAGCATTTAAGGTGGTGGAGAGATTAGGTAGGAACTGGAGGAGTTTTGTCTTTTTAGGGTTTAGAATGAATTGGCTGTTAGTAAGCCAAGGTTCGGTGAGGTTGAAAGAGGTTTGAGTTGGGGTGAGCAGGTCAGAAGGGTTGCCTGCAACAGTGATGGTAGTGGAGTGGATCTAGATAAAAAATCTATTTTTTTTTCTTCCTGTGGAAGAAAGGCTCTGAACTATGGTATTTAGTTGACATCCCAAGAACACAATCTTATTTGGAGTCCAGAAAGACTTTTGAATAATCTCTTGCAATCCCAGTTTGTGCAAGAAATCTATAACCCAAGACTGGGCGACTCCTAACACTCTGCAAAGACAAGCAAGTCATCTAAATATGGAAAATGTAACAATATAACCGCAGGTAGACACACTGTGAACAATCTTGGTTAAGTGGAAAGTCAAAAGGGAAAGACAGAGAACTGAAAATGTGATTCAGACACAGTACGAAATGTCTAAAGTGTGGATGAACAGGAATATGATAAGCATCTTAAGTCTAATGCTGCCAGGAAACTTGAAACAGAAAAGATGCAACAGGCTGTGAAGTGACATTATGAATTTGGGTACGATCACAAACAGACTTATGAAAAAAAGATCCAGCACTGGTCTCCAAGCATTTTCTTTCTTTGGCACTAGGAACATCCTTCAATCAAAACCCTTCCCCACCTGGTAAGGAGAAACTTTCTATCACTCCTTCAGACAGCATATGATTAACTGGTGGAAAGAAGAGTCTGATCTGAAGGATGAGGAATGACCCAATGGAAAGGAGGACTTTCTTTTCACTGCCATCTGTAACCTTGATGAATGACTTTTAGAACCCATTTGTCTCAATCTGTTACCACACAGAAAAATGTAAATCAGACTTTCTGGAAAAAGGGGCCAGGGTGGGAGGGGAATCACAAGGTTCCTTTACAAACCATTCAGACTTGTGGGACTGTCCTAGGTTTTCAGATGTTTGGGACTTTTTTTGGAACTCACTTGCCATTTCTTCTTGAACATCTATTTACCAGTATTTTGTTGAGACCAATTACTCTGCATTTGCCCAAACTGGATAAGGAGACAAAATCCCTCAGAAATTTTGGAAAAGTAGGGCTGAAAAATCTTAGAGATTTCCCTGGATCAACTTGCCCCCTTCATCACACTTTTTGGATCAGCTTGCCCCTTTCATTACACTTGAGTACCTCTGCAGCAGACAGGCCAAACACAATATCTATCCAAAGGAGAATTTAAAATCTCATATTTATCATCTGGTAGGTTCTGAGAATGCAGCCATGCAAACCTACTCAAACAGTACAAGCAGCCATAGCCCTGGAAACAGTTATCAACAGAGTTATACACACACTGTAAATAATGAAGTGTGACCTGTGCAACAGAAAAGAAGCTATTTAAATCAGATTTTTCCTCACAAGAAGAAACTCCAGATAAAACATTCTTGATACTTTCACAATTTGAGATAAACTTCAAAATATGAGCCTGATAATTCAAAATTCTGAAAATCCAAAATTGCAGAAGTATACACTTTCTGCCAAACCTAAAATAATTCTCCCATCCTTATCAGAAAGGCCAGAATTGAAATTAACTAAGTGCTTAGCAGCAGGATCAACTAAAGCTACAACTGCTGGGTCAGGTTTGGGAATAGTGTATACAAATTTAAAAGACTGAAGAACTTTATACATCCTACCTGCCTTTTTAAGGGCAGCTGGGTGACCATTAGGAACATTACTGACAGTAATGCACACATCCTCTAAAGCAGACAAAGTACAGTTGTGTACACTCTTACCATAAATGTAGATGTTCAAATGTATTTACTGTTGCAGTCATCACATTTGGGAAGATTCCCAAAGCTGAGGAAATGGGTGGAGGCAGTCAAGGAAACTAGGGGCTGGCTAGGATGCCCTGCAAGACTGCAGAGGCAAACCCTGCCCTGGATTTGGAGAAGAGAAGTGGGTGGTAATGCTTGGTAGAAAAGTGTGAGCAGATGCCCAGGTGGCAGCCTCAAGGATGTCCCTGGTGGGGACTCCTCTTAGGAAAGCTGCAGAGGTGGAGGCTGATCTGGTGGAGTGTGTCCTGACTACATTGGGGGGAGGCTTTCCATGTTGTTTGTAGCAGAAACGGTTTGCTTGGAGATAGCTTTGCCTTCTGCCCCTGCAGCAACGCTAACCAGCAATTGATCAGACTTTTCTGAAGGATTTAGTCCTGTCCAGACAGAATCTGAGCTGTCTGTGCACATCTAGAGTGTGAAGAATCCTTTCCCCCTTGTTCTGGGGATTAGGAAAGAAGGTGGGCAGATGAATGGATTGTTTGAGAGCCACACTGGACACCACCTTGGGCATGAAGGATGGGTTAGTTCGGAGTGGATACCCTGTCTGCATGGAAGATGATGAAGGGTTCCACAGCCATGAGTGCTTGCAGCTCAGAGACTCTTCTGGCTGAAGTGATGGCCAGAGGGAAAGCTGTCTTCCAGGAGAGAATGCCATGAACCTCAGAGCTTGCAGGATCATCCTTGCAGATAGCTGGGGCCTGGTGGCTAGTTGAGAGAAGTAGGTTGTCAGGAAAATTTGTTTCTCTGGTGTAAGGAATGCCATCTGGGATGCTGTGTCCAGACTTGCTCCCAGGAATATTATCCTTTGGGTGGTCAGCTGTTTGGATCTCTCTTCGTTGATTGTGCATCCTAGGGAGGTTAGTAGTGTCTTTACAAACGCCAGGTGCTTGAGCACCTTTTCCTGGCTGTCTGTCTGAATAAGGCAGTCATTTAAGTATGGGAGAAGGGAAAGGATTTGCTTTTGAGCTTCTGCTCACTGATTTGGTGGTAGATCTGGGAACCCTTTTGGGGTTGGAAGGGTATGGAAGGAAAATCTGTATCCCTGAGACTCAATGTTCAGAACCCATTGGTCCTTAGTTATGGTGGCCCAGGTGCTTGAGTGAAATGAGAGTTTTCCTCCTAGGGGTAAGAGAAGGTGGGCGAGAGGGGGTCATTGCGAGGTCTTACCATAAGGGGCTGGGGTTTAGAACTCCCTGGCTTTGAAGTGTAGTTAGTCCACTTCTTAGATATCTGCATTCCTTGGGGCTGCTGTCTGGGTGGGTCTGTTTCCACGTGGCTTAGGCTGGGCTGGTTTACTCGGAGCAGGAAAGGACCAGTGCTTGGAGGGACAATGCCTGCTGAACCTAGGGGGCTGGACTTGTAAGAAATACTCAACTGTTTGCATAGAGTTTGCTTTTTCTTCCATCTTTTTTAAGACCTCTTCTGCCTTAGTGCCAAATAAGTTATCTTTGTGCAAGGAGGCAGCCAACAATTTAGATTTGACATGGTCTGGGCAGGGGTTGTTCCTTAAGCCATGCATGTCTTCTAATGAAAGATCCAGGGACTGCTGCCCTGCAAGAAGCTTCTAGGGTGTCAAAACTGTAGTGCAAAGTTTATTTAGTTACTTGGATTACAGAATGCATTAACTCTTGTAAATCTTTAGATTCTGCCCAAGCAGGAAGGGAAGACATTTTTTGTTTAAGGAGCTCCAGGGTAAATTACTGAAGTTTCAGCATATGGAACTCACAATTTAGTGCCCTTATAGCAAGAGTAGCTGAGGTGTATACTTTGTTACCCCATCTGTCCAATGCTCGGTAATCCCTGTCTGAGGGTGTGGGATTCTTAGCAGAGGTTGCTTTAATCCCTTCTGGCCCTTGAAAAATGACCTCAGGGTCAGCTGTTGTATTTTTAAAAAGATATTTGTGAGAGTCAGGAACTCTATAGTACCTGTCTGGTTTTATGGGAGCAGGATGTAGGGTGTCAGGAGTCGAGCTGGATTCAAGGAAAACATCATCCACATCATCAAAGACTGGGGGGGTGGCAAGGATCTGTGTTGCAGATCATCCAAGAATTCCCAGAGTCTCTTTTCAGACTTGAGGGTAGTCCTGAATCTCCCATTGGAAATGCTCCCTTAAAGTATGCAGGGTTTCCTCAAAGGAAAATCCTCTGGGAGAGAGGCTAGTCCTCTGCCTCAGAATCCTCACAAGTGGAGAGGGGTTGCATGTCTTCATAGTCAGATGCATCAGGGGTCAGACAAAACTACAAGGGAAAGATCCCTTTTCCTTTTTGAGGGGTAGCTTGGCTTCCCCTGATCAGCATAAGGTCTTCTGCCATTTTAAGCATTTGAGACTGAGGCAAGGTAGCAAGCATCAGAGTGGATCGTCGGTTTCTTGGGTGTGGTTTGAACCCTGGGCCTAAGAAACTCAGTAATTTTTGAAAGAACGGTAGTCACAAAAGAAGATGCTGGTTTGTTTCGAGATTCGGTAGTGCGAAGGACTTCCTCAGAAGCCGGTGCCTGCTCAGCGGCTCCGGACCCATCCGAGGTCGTCTGATGGCAGGATCCTTAGTCAAAGAGTTTTCCAGCATACTGGACTCTGAAAGGGTTTCGGTAGTGGCCTGCGAATCAACAGAAGTGGGCATAAGGGGCTGCGAAAGCGCATCACGGAGTACAAGAGGACTGACTAGTAGCTTAACAGAAGCATCGTCGGTAAATTTGGATCTGTGCAGTCTGTCTCTGTCTTTAGCTTTATGTTTTTTCAGATGATCTGCTGTTGGATGGCTTACCGAAGCCATATCAAAATTCGATGACTGTAAACGAAAATATCTGGCTACAATAAGGGCCCAACGACAGATAGTTCTGGCGTTGAACAAAACACAGAAGTGACAAAGGGAGACATCATGGTCAGGGCCTAAACAAGTGACGCAGTAAAAGTGGAAGTCTCGGTGTGGTATTTGATTTCCACGGGTGATACAATTGTTAACTTTTTCTGACATCGGTTAGTGGAAGAAAAAAGAATCCCCAATGGGGTACTTAGCTTTAGAAGACTTGAACTTTAATTCGGAGAAGAAAACTCAGGTAGCGGCCGACTAGCATGCGTGCTTCTGCTTCGGGCTCCACAGCAAGAAAGACTGATGTAATAGCATCGGCTGCCTTACTTTATACTACTGTTGACCTGACGTCAGTACTCAAGTGACAGCAGTTGAAACAAATACTAGGCCTCTGGTATTCAGGCTGGCCGAGGGCTAGCCTGGCAGGGATACCCAAAATGTGATGACTGCAATAGTGAAACAAAGAACATCAGAAGGAATGGGTGTAAGTTCTTGAAAATCCTTCTGTAACAACACACAGTATTTTCTGATGGACTGAGAATCCTCAGTATTCTCCCACTGAAAACACTGGCACATTCTAGCAATAGTCTTCAGAAAGTGAGCTCTCTGTGAAGGCTGCCAGCCTAGCTAGACAGAATTTTGTAAATAATTCTGTCTCATTGTAATTATTAATATCATCCACAGGCTTGTGTAACAAATGTAAGAAAACTGTATGTTCTGAAGCTTCCAAAAATGTAACCACAGTGCACCCTGCTGGAAGAAAGCTCATAAACAAAGGATTTTACGACTGTTTGATCTCAAGCTTGGAGACAGGATTGTCTGAGCTAGAAATTCTTTCTATTGTGCTAATACAGAGATAATTACTAGGTTTCACATGTAAAGTATCTTATTACTGTGGCTTCCTGGCAGGTGCAGATCAAAGAAATGTTAAATTTTGAGTTCTGTTAGCCTGGGAACTAAATCAGAGAAGAGACAAGAATGATGTAATCTGAAATGACTTAGCAGTGCTCTGTATCATCAATTTGAGGACAGAAAGAAAGAATAGCATTTGTATTTTGTTCTGAAGCTGACAACTTACCAGCACTTTGCCTTTGCTCTGTAAGTAGAATGTAGAACAGTGATGTCTCTCAGAGACGGACAGAAATACAGCCAGATTAGTCTAGCTGTTTTTTGTACGTCAGACTATCCTACAATGTTGTTTTAAAGTATTTCCTGTGATTTCTGAACTCTCTAGTGTCACTGTGTTGAATGAGTAAGTATTGTCTTGTGTTTTTATTTACTATTATTAAATATTTTAAACCTTTCAAGTGTGGCTGTTTTATTTAGAGATCATTTAAGCTCTTACGGGTAGTTGCATGTATTTGGTGACACTGTATAGGCCACTCAACAGCCTTCAAGTCTTAGTCACACTTACCAATTGGATAACAACATTGCACAGTAGAATTGGACAACCTTTGGTAAGGGCCTTTATAGTAGCTGCTAAAGGTGGTTGGCGGCAGTTAGTACTACCTTATAGTCTGGGCAGAATGTTGCATAGCTGGAGAACCTGTGCCAGCCTTCCCTTGGAGTGTCTGTGTGTTTGTATATAATTCATACCTCAAAGTGTGTGTGCGTGTGTCAGCTACTTGGGCAGGGATACAAAGTACTGGTTGGACAGAGGATGCTGGAGGTTTTGGCTTGACCACTCAGCTGAGATCTGTACCCCTATAGCTGTGCCGTATGTGCGAGTCGTATTGGGGATCTGGAGAGAAAGGGAGAAACAAGCCCCAGACTGACTGTGATCTCTGTGTGCTCCTAAGGGAAATTGTACTTTACTGTGTGTGTACTTGTTATCCACCCAATGTGGATGCCCCTTCACTGGTGTTAGTGGTGAGGATTGAGGCTCCTTGATTAATGGGAAAGTGCATGGGCGTCACACTCTTCTCAGAGTGTGAATAAGAAAACTAAGGAGAAATACCTGTACTCTTCCCTGAATCCTCCTGTTAAGATTCAGTATCTTGCATCTGTTTAGAAAAAGAGGAATCCCTATTTCTTTGACCAGAAACTTCTTTAGAAAAAGGGTCAATATCCTGAGTTAAACCCAGAGCCAGACCCAGTAAACTACTCTCATCCAAAGAAAATTGAGGAGAAGCAAAATCATGCTTTGTATTCGGTTTGTTTTTGACAGGAACTAGAGGGCCACAGTGTCATTAATGGCAGCAGCAGCTTACACAGGGATGGGCACATAATTCTGAAATGGGGAAGCCTTCTCAGTTTCCTCTCGCAGAACTGACAAGAGTCAGTCTCCTCTGCCCACTGAAGGGACCCCAGCAGCCATAGAAGACGTGGCTAACCCCCATCTACAGTGGCTGTAGGTGCTACACCAGAGGGATCGGGGTAAAAGACAAGTGGTCTGAGGTACAACAAATGCCCATAGCAGAGTCACCTACTGTGGCTGAGGCAAACTGCTAGCCTGCTATGGTGGCAAAGGGTGTTTGCTTACTTTTTCTTTTTGTGGCTAGGAAGAGGACCGACCATGGGACCAGCTGTATGCTCCACGTTCTATCCAAAAATGGTGCCTCTTTCTCAGGGAATACAAGCAGCAATTGCCAGTAAACACAAGTAAGTCCACAAAAGTTACTTTTCTGAGAGAAAAGCACAGTAAAAAAACAATTTAAAACACTATGCCAAGCTTACAAAAGCAAAATAAAAGCACAGTTGTGTACACTTATCATAAATGTAGATGTTAAGAGTCTATTCATTGTTGCAGTCGTCACATTTGGGTTATCCCTGCCAGATTAGCCCTCGGCCGCCCCAAATTCCAGAGGCTTAGTATTTCTGCGTCAGTTGCTGTCACTTGAGGACTAACATCAGGTCGTCGGTAGTATAAAGTAAGGGAGTAGACACCTTTGCATCAGTTTTTCTTCCCTAACCTGTCAGGTGCCCTAAAGTAAGCGGGCCAGGTTCTGGTGGAAGAACCCAATCAGTGGAAAATAAATACCAACATGTCCCTTGTAAGGAAAGAAAGAGAATAAAGGGGGATGGAGGGAGGGAAACCAGGACTGCAACAGTGAACACACTTGACCATCTACATTCATAGTAAGTGTACACAACTGTACTACATTCTTCGTGTTTCACTGTTGCAGTCATCACATTTGGGTAGATTCCCAAAGCTGAGGAAATGGGTGGAGGCAGTCAAGGAAACTAGGAGCTGGCTACAATGCCCTGCAAGACTGCAGAGGCAAACCTTGCCCTGGATTTGGAGGAGAGAGGCAGGTGGTAATGCTTGGTAAAAGTGTGAACAGATGTCCAGGTGGCAGCCACAAGGATGTCCCTGGTGGGGACTCCTCTGAGGAAAGCTGCAGAGGTGGAGGCTGCTCTGGTGGTGTGTGTCCTGACCTCCTTGGGGGGAGGCTTTTCATGCGGTTTGCAGCAGAAATGGATGCAGTGTGCTATCCATTTGGAAATGGTTTGCTTGGAGATGGCTTTGCCTTCTGCCCCTGTAGCAAAGCTGAACAGCAATTGATCAGACTATTCTGAAGTTGTTAGTCCTGTCCAGATAGAATCTGAGCTGTCGGTGCAGATCTAGAGTGCAGAATCCCCCCCCTCCCCCCATTCTGGGGTTTAGGAAAGAAGGTGGGCCAATGAATGGATTGGTTAACAGCCACACTGGACACCACCTTTGGCATGAATGATGGGTTAGTTTCGAGAGATACCCTGTTTACATGGAAGATGATGAAGGGTTCCACAGCCACGAGAACTTGCAGCTCAGAGACTCTTCTGGCTGAAGTGATGGCCAGAAGGAAAGCAGTTTTCCAGGAGAGAAATTTTAGCTTTGCAGAAGAAGTTGGTTCAAAAGGGGGCAGGGTGAGCTTTTCCAAGACAAAGTTAAGGTCCAAAGCTGGCGATGGTGTCCTTCTGGGAGGCCTCAAGTTGCTAGCCTCTCTGAGGAACTGTTTGATCAAAGGGTGCAAGAAAAGGGGCTGCTCAGTGGGAAAATTAGCAGAAATAGCAGAGGCATGAATTTATATAGAGGGGAAAGAGACCAATGTGTAGTAGGTCAGCTAAGTAATCCAGGATGAGAGGGATGGAGGGCTGTGCTGTATTGGCTCCCTTAGCCTGGATCAATGTGCAGAACCTTTTCCATTGATCTGCATGACTTTCTGGTGCTAGGACGTCTGGCCTCATGGATAACATCCAGCACCTGTTTACTAAGAAAGGCAGATAGGTTCAGAGTTAGGGAAAAAGCCAAGCTGCCAAATTGAGTGCCTGCAATTTGGGATGCATGAAATCCCCTTCCATCTGGATCAGGAGATTTGGAATCTGAGGAAGATGCCATGGAGGCATCAGGACAGGCTGCGTAGCAAGGGGTACCAGTGTTGTCGGGGCCAGTCTGGAGCTATGAGAATGGTTCTTGGTTTTTCCTCCCTTATTTTGAGCAGTACCTTTGGGATGAGAGGTAGGGGAAGAAAGGCATAGACCGATAGATTGACCCAAGGGAAGGACAAGGGCATCCACCTTCCAAGCCATGCAGTAATGCTCCCTGGTGCAGAACTGTCTGACCTGATGGTTGGTGTGGGAGACGGAGGTCGACCTTCAGGGTTCCCCATTTCAGAGTTAATAGGATGATGGTACATCTGTTGAGTTGCCATTCGTGTGGGTCCAGAAGTTTTCTGCTTAATTGGTCTGCCAGAGAGTTGAAAGAGCCTGGTAGGAATTGTGCTAATAGGTGTAGTTGCATGGTTGAGAGCCAAAGGGTCATGGCCAGCCTGCACAGAGGGTAGGAGTGAGCCCCTCCCTGCTTGCTGATGTACCACATCACAGTAGTGTTGTCCGTTTTGATCAGGAGAACCCCTGGAGAGAGAAGGGGTTTGAAAGCTATCAAGACGTGCAGCATAGCCATCATCTCTTTGACTGATGTGCAGAGGGATTTCCTGAGGGCTTCATTATCCCTGTATGCCCCCTGCTGTCCAGGTGTGCACCCCAAGCGTAGTCTGATGCATCTGTGGTGAGGGTCTGGGTGGCAGGGGGTGGGAAGAAGGGCAGTCCCTTGTTCTGGGAACATGTTGTTGCCCACCAAAGAAATTCCTTTCTGAGGCAAGGAATTATAGGCAGAAGAGTTTCCAGGTCTTGAGAGTGTTGACACCAAAGGCTCTTTAGGTACCACTGAAGTTTCCTCATGTGCAGTCTGGCACATGGAATGAGAAGTATGCAAGATGCCATGAACCCCAGAGCTTACAGGATCTTCCTTGCAGATAGCTGGGTCCTGGTGACTAGTTGAGAAAAGTAAGATGTCAGGAAATTTGTTTCTCTGGGATGCTGTGTCCAGACTTGCTCCCAGGAAGATTATCCTTTGGGTGTGCCCCTGTTTGGATTTCTTTTCATTGACTGTGTATCCTTTGGAGGTTAGTAGTGTCTTTACAAAGGTCAGGTGCTTGAGCAGCTTTTCCTGGCCATCTGCCTGAATAAGGCAGCCATCCAAGTATGGGTAAATATGAATATTTCTTTGTCTGCAAAATACAATGGCCGGAGCCAGACATTTTGTGAAAGCTCTGGGAGCAGTAGATAAGCCAAAGGGAAGTGCAGAGAACTGAAAGTGTTGAGATCCTGCTCTGAAGAGGAGATATCTCCTGCATGATTCCCTGATAGTAATGTGGAGGTAGGCCTCTTTTTGATCTAGGGCGGCTAGCCAAGCATCCTTGGAGAGCATGGGCAGCTGCTTCTGGAGGATGAGCATTCTGAATTTTGGGATCACCAGGAAGGTGTTTAGAATTGATAGATCGAGGATGGGGCACCAGGTGCCCTCTTTTCTGGGCACCAGAAAAAGTCTGGAGTAGAAGCCTTGGCCTATCTGTTCTGCAGGAACGTCCTCGACTGCTCTCATAGAGAGAAAGGAAAGGATTTGTTTTTGAGCCTCTGCCCACTGATTTGGTGGTAGATCTGGGAACCCTTTTGGGGTTGGGAAGGGTATGGAAGGAGAATTTGTATCCATGAGAGACAATGTTCAGAATCCAATGGTCCTTTGGTTATGTAGGCCCAGGTGCTTGAGTGAAATGAGTGTGTTCCTCCTAGGGGTAAGTGAAGATGGGGTGGGGGGGGGGTTGAGTCATTGTGAATTCTTACCATAAGGGGAGGCTTAGAACTCCCTGGTTTTGAAGTGGAGGTAGTCTACTGTTTAGATCTCTGCATTCCCTGGGCAGTCTGTTTCCACAGGGGCTGGGCTGGTTTACTCGGAGCAGAAAAGGACCAGTGCTTGGAGGGACAATGCCTAGGGGGGCTGGACTTGTACGAAATCCTTAACTGTTTGCATAGATTTTGCTTTTTCTTCCATCTTTTTTAATACCTCTTCTGCCTTAGTACCAAATAAGTTATTTGTGCAAGGGGGCATCCAACAATTTAGATTTGACATGGTCTGGCAGGGGTTATTCCTTAAGCCATTCACGTCTTTTAATGATAGATCCAGTGACTGCTGCCCTGCAAGAAGCTTCTAGGGTGTCAAAACAACAGTGCAAAGTGTGTTAAGTTACTTGGCTTGCAGAATGCATCAATTCTTGTAAATCTTTAGATTTTGCCCAAGCAGGAAGGGAAGACAGTTTTTGTTTAAGGAGTTCCAGGGTATGCTGCTGAAATTTCAGCATATGGAGCTGACAATTTAGTGCCCTGATAGCAAGAGTAGCTGAGGTGTAAACTTTTTTACCCCATCTGTCCAATGCTTGGGAATCACAGTTTCTGAGGGTGTGGGATTCTTAGCAGAGGTTGCTTTAACTCCTTTTGGCCCTTGAGAAATTACCTTAGGGTCAGGTGTTGGATTTTTAAAAAGATATTTGTGCGAGTCAGGGGCTCTATAGTACCTGTCAGGTTTTCTGGGAGCAGGGCGTAGGGCGTCAGGAGTCCAGCTGTATTCAAGAAAAGCATCATCCACAACATCCAGGACTGGGGGGATGGCCAAGGGTCTGTGTTGCAGAAGATCTAAGAATTCCCTGAGTCTCTTCTTAGACTGAGGATAGTCCTGAATTTCCCATTGGAAATGCTCCCTTAAAGTATGCAAGGTTTCCCCAAAGGAAAAATCCTCTGGGGGAGAGGCTGAAGGAATGGAGTCCTCTGCATCAGAATCCTCATAAGTGGAGAGGGGTTGCATGTCTTCATAGTCAGACGCATCAGATTCATCTGACTTGTTCAGACAAAACTAGAGGGGACAGATCTCTTCCTTTTTGAGGGGGTAGCTTGGCTTCCCCTGATCAGCATAAGGTCTTCTGCCATTTTAAGCATTTGAGACTGAGGCAAGGTAGCAGGCACCTGAGAGTGGGACGTCGGTTTCTTAGGTGTAGTTCGAAACCTGTGCCTAAGAAACAATGTTTTTGAAAGATCAGTAGTCATGAAAGATTGTCAGTTTGCGTCAAGATTCAGTAGTGCCTTCCTCTGAAGCCAGTGCCTGCTCAGCGGCTCGGGACCCATCTGAGGTAGAGACTGCAGGATGCTTAGTTGAATAACGGTTTTGCGGTATACTGGACTCTGAAAGGGTCTCTGTAGTGCCCTGAGAATCAACTGAAGTGGGCATTAGGGGTTGCGAAAGTAACTCACTGAGTACCGGAGGACTGATTAGTTTAACGGAAGCGGCGCTGGTAGGTTTGGACCGGTGCGGTCTGTCTCTTTTTTTCAGAAGATCTGCTGTCGGATGGCATATCAAAGCCATATAAGAATTGGAAGACTGTAAATGAAAGCATCTGGCTACAATAAGGGCCTGACGATGGATAGTTCTGGCATTTAAAGCACAGAAGCGACAACGGGGGACGTTGAGGTCTCAGCCTAAACAAGTGACACAGTAAGAGTGTAAGTCTCGGTGTGGTATTTGCTTTCCACAGGCGAGACAATTCTTAACTTTTTCTGACATTGCTTAGTGGAAGAAAAAAGGATCCCCGACAGGGTACTTAGCTTTAGAAAACTTCAACTTCAGTTTAGAGATGAAAACTCAGGTAGCGGCTGACCAGCACTCATGCAAACTGCTTCTGCTTTGGGCTCCGCAAGAAAGACTGATGTAATGGTGTTGGCTACCTTACTTTATATTACTGATGACCGGACATCAGTCCTCAAGCAACAGCTGACACAGAAATACTAAGCCTCTGTTATTCAGGCCGGCCGAGGGCTACCCTGGCAGGGATAACCCAAATGTGATGACTGCAACAGTGAAACACGAAGAACATCAACATTTCTCCACAGAAAAATGTTTACAGTTACTTTACAGCACTTTTAAACCATAAAAACAAGAGTGCCACTTAAAAATACTTTACAGTCTCGAGACAGTGCATTAAAACACAATATAAAGCTATAAAAATAAGTTTCCTGAAGAGGAAAATAATAAATCATAAAAATTAAGAAAATGGAAGTTTTTTTCCTGCAAAGGGAACTACCTGCCCAGCAAAGGAAAGCACAAGACAACTGTCAATCCTCAAAAGCCTCAGGAAAGTATTCTAAAGTGGCAGTAAGCTCTGAAAGGTTTCACACCCAAACTTGGCACTTAGTTAGCTCAGCTTGAGCTGCCTGACAGTTTTAGTGTGTGGAAGGTACCATGAAACTTTGGGAACTGTCTGGCTGTTATATCGTTGGCAGGATATAACCCATATAGCTAAGGCTGCTGCAGAAGTAATAAATGTACTGAATATCAGATTCATTCAGCTGTCTTATTTGAAAGGAGGCAGACATCTATTTGAGGTGTTCCCCACAACTGGGGTCAATTCCTGGAAGACCCAGTCATTCAATTTCCTTTCTTGAGGTCTGTGTCCTGGACCTGCTCAGCTTGTCAGTCACTATATTTTTCTCAGGCGGAATGCAAGAAGCTTGGAAAGTTTAGGAATGCTGTAGAGCTTCAGTATCCCTTCAAAAATTGGTGTTTACGCAACTGATGATATTTAATAATGCATACTATACTCGTCTCACTCTTCACAAATTTGATTCCAAGAATTCACCTAAATGCCCACAATGCTTAGATCAGACAGCTGACTTGTTACACATGTTCTGGAGTTGCAAGTGCATTTATAAATTGTGGAATTCATTAAAACTGCAGCTACAAAAAATGGGCTACCAAAACTCAACACTCTCCTGGGAATTTATGATCCTTCATATTCCCCCGGAGAATTTAGATAAATCAAGAAGGATCGTAATCATGAATATCTGCTTATTAATGAAATTGTACAAAGCCTCAAATTGGCTAAATCCGGCCTAGACATCGTGGGAAAACTTTAGATTGCTAGCAATAAGACATATTTTAGCGCACAAATTGTTAATTAGTGACCACAAGAAAAACATAAACAGTATAAAAATATGGGAGCAAATTTTCAACATTGTGTTGGCCTAAGAGGTTCCTATCCACTTTCTCTCAGGACACATAGTAATAGTACAGAATCAATCTTAGATTAGTTATAGGTTGTAAGGATAATACAGATTGTTGGCTTTGGTTTTTTGTTGATTTTTTTTTTCTTTGTTAGTGCAGTATTTACTGTTAATAATTGATGTTGACATACAATGTGGATGTAACCATCGGAAGTAATCATGTACATACTGTATATATAGAGTGGATTTGCAATAGTGTTTTGAAAAATAATAAAAAAGGATTATTGAAAAAAAAAAGGAATGCTGTAGAGCTACCTCCCCAAGCCATCACAGCCAGCCTGCACACAAGCTAAGACTTTGTCACCCCCCTACTTGTTTGTATACCACATCACTGCGGTGCAGTCAGTAATCACTTGAAGAGGCCCTGGGGTCCATAGATGATGGGATTTTAAAAGCAGGGATCACAGCAAATATCTCTTCACATTTGTGTGTTTTGGTCTTTCTGAGGAACCCCACAGGCCTTACACCTTCACCCCCACAGAACTGCTCCCCAAGCAAAATCTGAGGCATCTGTAGTTACAGATGGACTTGGAATCTTAGAAAAAAGGGGAGAAGTGGATTTATTTTACATTTGTTTACCAGGAAAGACCCATTTTCAGCAGAGGCCTGGGGAGAAAAGCTCCAGATACAGATATTATATAAAAACTAATACAATAAATTATACAAAAAAATATATACAAGACATACAGTACACCAGAAATTGCATTCTATGCAATTATAACTAACATTTGTATTATACAATCATTTGATACAATTCCTTATTGTAGTGTAGACATTGTAGTTTCTCAAAGGAAACTGAGGAAGGGTTTACATGGGGAAATTGGATAGAAAAAGATGAGGTTAGAGATTACCTAGACATGAGAGAGCATAGATTATGAGGTGGTGAGGGAAGAAAAAAGTATGACCAGAAGCTATTAAAACTAGTTTGCCTGGAGTAGTACAGGAACAAATCCAGGTGTCATTATGATAATTTTTAAGAATCGTTTTGAATTGGTTGGTATTTGTGGTTTTTCTGATGCTGTGAGGTAGTGAATTCCACCTTGTTGCTACATGATGAGAAAATAGAGTCCCCTGCCATATTAGTGGATTTGGACACTTGTAGTAGAGCTTTATTTGTTGAGCAAAGACTTCTATTTGTGGTATGGGGCTGGAGAATATTTAGAAGGGCAGAGTTATTTTCAAGTTGATATACTAGTTTGTATGCTATGGTTAATTGATCATTGGATAGAAGTTGTGGGAGTTCTAACCAGGAGTGTTTTTTAGGAGTGACAGTGGTGGGTATGATGTGGGCAGTCAGTTGTAAATTTAGCTATTTTATTGTAGTGTGTTTCAAGTTTAATTATATCTGTCTTTTTAAGGTTGGTGAGAATTGGGGAAGCATATAGAAGTGTTGATAGAAGATGGGTTCTAGCAATAGCAAACCTAGAGATGTTAGATAATTTTTTATTTCTGTAAAGAGTACCCATTTTTTTGTGAACGTTCTTAATTGTTCGTGCTATATGTAGGTCAAACCTTAGGTTATCTATTATTACACTTAATAGTTTTGTTTGTCAATTGGCATTCATTTTAGTATTATTCTTAGCTGTAATGTAGAAGGTGCTGGGGGGGTCTTGTGGGTTGGAAGATCATGAGTTTTGTTTTCTTGGGGTTGAGAATGAGCTGATGGTTAGAGAGCCATGGCTTGATATCAGAGAATGATTTTTGGGTTATATCATCGAGGTGTTGTAGGTTATTAGCGGCACATGTAAGTGTTGTGTCATCTGCATATTGGATAGTTGAAGTCAGTGGGGCAGCACTACAGAGGTTGTTGTAAAAATAGTGAAGGATAGAGGAGCAAGAAATGAGCCTTGAGGTACTCCTAGTTTGATGGGAAGAGGGGGGAAAGGACATTAAGCCATTTTACAGATTGTTGATGGTCCTGTAGATAGCTTCAGAACCACTGAAGTGCAGAGAGGCTGAGGTTTAATTTGGAGAGTGTATTTAATAGTCTGGGGTAGGATACTATATGAAGGGCCTTGGACATATCTAGAAAGACAGCAGAGACTATTTTACCATTGTTTCTGAGTTGGTTGATGGTATTGGTGAAACTGAGGAGTGCAGTTGTGGTACTATGATGGGGCCTAAAACCATGTTGACATGTTGCTAGCATGTTGTTGAAGTTAAGATAATGAATCAGTTGGGAGTGAATACATCTTTCGATGAGTTTAGATAGTGGGGAGAGAACAGCGATCAGTCTGTAGTTGGTCAGCTCTGTGGAATTTCCAACTTTGTGTAAGGGGATACTGTGTGCGATTTTCCATATTGCTGGGACATGTTGTTCTGCTATGGACCTATTAAAAAGAATCAGCACTGGATAAGATATGCAAAATTTAAATATTCTACTGGTAACATGCTGTCTATACCAATGCAGTTTCTTTTGGACAAGGCTGAAAATCTGAATCCAAAATTTCAGAGTATGAAGATGTTGAGTCCATTGTTTTCTTTCTTTTTTTACCAGCCACTGAATTTTTCTCATGTGTAATCTTGCCAGAGGAATGAGAATCATAGAAGCCATGAACCCTAAAATCCAGAGATATTCCCTTGCTTAAGTCTGTGGTTGGACTGGAGAAGCTTAAAGTTTTCAGATAAAAATCCACCTTAAATAGTGTAAGAAAAGCCTTTTGTTGAGATGACTCAGGAAGGCAGCCCAGAAAAAGTCCTGTGCGATGCAGTCAAGAGGGATTTTTTTCATTTATCTGGAATCCCAAATTGCTGAGAAGAAATGCATGAAATCCATGTTAAGGACATCGGGGAAGACTCTGCAAAAATAAGCAAGTCATCAAAATAAGGAAGTATGGGAATGTTATGCAGTCTGCAATGTGCTATCATTGGACCGAGACACTTTGTAAACACCACTGGAGCTGGGGATATCTCAAAGGGTAATGAAGAGAACTGATGTGACCCAGATACAAATAATCTGAGAAATTTGCTTAAAACTTGAGGCTATGGGAATGTCATAAGCATCTTTTACATCTGAAATTACCATGGTGCTCAGAGGAGGAATGAGAAGTTAACACTAATGGTCAGCATTTTGAATGTTGGCACTTTCACATCCACACTGAGAAGGGAACAATCTAGAACTAGTCTCCATGAAAGCTTTTTCTTTGGAACCAACATTATGTAATAGAAGCCTTTGCCAAACTTGTAGGTAAGGGTATGGCATCTGGGTCCAAGAAAGTTGTAGTACAACTCTTTTCTTTTTTTTTTTTTTTTAAAGAAACATCTTTATTAAACCATCGCTTACAACATAGACAATCATGTATTTATATAAATGAAAACAATCCACACAGACACACTCTTAGTTGGAAGGATTTTACATCACAAATCATAATGACACTCCCAGATGAAAACATTATACACCACTTATAATCTACCCAATCATTTTCAGTCAACCATTATATAGGTCATTTAAGTTCCGTCTTCCTTTAAACCTCATTCCTCCCCTGTATGCACTGTTCCCACAATTCTCATTTTTTCCTATGTAGTTTGCTCCTACCCTTTTCTAAAGATCTCAATTCCAGTTGTTTTATCTCTGTTACTATATTCACTACTTCTAGTACAGTTGGTTTAGATTTTGATTTCCATTTTCTAGTAATTGCTTTTTGGCAGTCACCATAATTAGACACAGCAAGGCCTTACCATGTCTAGGCAATTCCAATTCTGTATCCCACCTCAGAAAAATCATCTCCCATCATACCAACCTCCCCACCCAGCATCTCCAAAAGAACATCCCCCGCAGGGAATTCTTAAAGTCTGCCAACTCGCCACACTCCCAGAAAACATGTTGCCAATTGCCTCTTTCTTCACCATCACACCTCCAAAATTTGCTGTCTACCTGAGGAAAAATTATCTTGAGTCTACTTTGGGTGTGGGGTGTAAAAATATTTATGTAAACATTTTCAAGCAAAAATCTTAAATCTAGATTTTTCTGCATATTTGGGCGACATACATATATCCATCCCATTGTTTATGAATTGCTTACCCAGTCCCTCTTCCTAATCCTTTGTAACCTCCTCCAATTGATTCTTACAGTTATCATGCAATATTTTATATGCTCTACTAATTTTTCCTTTAATGACCACAACTTTTCTAGATTCCACTAAAAACTCTACAAGTGCTGGTCTTTTGTTTAGGACCCCCCTATTTCTTTCTCTTTACCTATACTCATATCAATCTTTGATAGGGAAGGCAATCTCTAACCTGCAGTCCAAATAAATTCCTAGAGTCTTCCCATTCTTTCATCTTTCCCTCTCTAGTTATTTGCTCCCAATACCTTGATTCCTTTGCCAGTTTTCTCCAATAATTCCAGCCCCCTCTTGCCTACTGTCTTTATCCCAATTGCAGTTAACCCTATCGGCAGAATCCCCTTTCTCCATTCCCGTGTTGGCTAAGTCCTTAAGATACTTTCTGCTAGTTTACAGATATAATATTCTGTATGATTATTACTATTCTGCTTAAAGGCTTAAATCCAAAAGCCATCTCTCCTTGTTTCAAGGGCTTCCCCCCATTTCATCATCATCCCTTTCCACTTTGAATTATAGTTTTCTGCTGGTGGTGTGTATTGGAGCCTTAACGGTGTAGCTCTGAAATACTCCTGCAAATTGGGTAATCCCAATCCACCCTGTTCTACTGGAAAAATCACCTTACTCTACTTGACTCTTGCAGCGCTCCCACCTCCCCCTCACAGAAAAAGTCCTTCAGCTCTTTATTAATTGCTATCCACAACTTGTCCTCTGGCTGATAAAAAAACATGACCTGACCTTTTTTTTTCCGTCTCTTTCCACATACCCTTAGCTGCCACACCAGAATCATTTTTAATCCATACTAACTTAATTTTATCATCTCCCCGTAAACATTGCTGAACCAATTCATATGGGGGTACACAATTTACCACTATCATTATTTTTGCATCCCCAAAAGATATGAAACTGTCTCAAAATGTTCCACAACACTAATGTTTCTTTCTGGTTTTGTCACACACAAAATAATATCTGCAAACAGAGCCAGCTTTTCTTTACTACGCCAATTATATCCTTGAATTTCTGAGTCCCCTATTTTCTTGGCCAAGGGTTCTAAATAAAATGTGAACAAAGGGGAGAGAGGCCATCCCTGCCTGGTTCCATTGCTCAAGCAGAAATTATCAGAGAGGACTCCACCCACTTTAATTTTTGCCTCTGATCCATCATATACCTCCTAATCAACCTTACAATTTTTTTTCAGGGACTGCATAAACTTCCAATGTCCTGCTCATGAAGTCACAGCTTACTCTGTCAAATGCTTTCTCTGCATCAAGACCCACCAACAATGGTATTTTTCTTACATTCTGCTTCCCTCTGGATCATCAATGTTCTGTTAATGTTGTCAAATGCTTGCCTTGTTCCACAAAACTAAATTGATCCATGCCAATTTTGGCATTAATTTTGCGATTCTTTAGACATTACAGAGATTAACACCATACAATCATGGTTTAGTATTGAAATGGGCCTGTATGAAGCTGGATCTGATAGAGCTTTACCCTCATTAGGTATTACACCTACCCACTGCTTTCTTCCAGAATGTTGGTATGTCTCCTCCTCTTAAAATACTGTTAAACAAAACCTTCCAGATCTTTTTCAGTTTTCCTTCCTAGCTTCCAAACTTACACAGGAATGCCATCTATTCCTGAGGATGTTCCTGTAGATTAGTTATGCATCACAATTTTTATCTCATCTCCTCCTACCCTAACCCTTAGTAATTATGCCTAATCTGTCTCTAACCTTGGCATATTCAATTCTTCCAGAAACATTTCCATGTGTATTTTTTCTTGATTTCCACATTTCTCGGCTATTTCTGATACCACTAGACCAGTAGCCCCTAAGCACTACAAATCTGCCATTAGTATCTTTTTTATCCTCTATCACCATTGGATCTCCTCTTGCAAATGAAAGAAGTACTCCTTTTTTCTTTTGTCCCACATATTCCGCTTAACTATCATGAAAACCTTTCTTTATCAAATTCACATGTTCGATTCTTTCCAAGTGTCTCCTGTAACATAGTTATTTGCACTATACTTTTTTAATATAGTTTACTATTTTCTTTTTTGTATTTATCTGTCAGACAATTGACATTTAAAGACATTACAGAAAGCATCACTGCATTAAAAAGTTATTTCCACCTTTTATGTACAACACCTTTTTTGTTAAATGTCTAGTTCCAGCTTTTGTTACAGGCATACACTGTTTGGCAGGCTGAACTTTTTTATAGTTGTTTCTTGTCATATTCATTTGTGCCGGTGTCTCATCTTACAAAACATTTTGTTTTATTAAAAACCCTCAAAAAAAAAAAAAAAAACAATACCCCCCAAACCTATTAATACTAAAACACAAAACAATATACGTCTTCAAATATTGAAGTTTTACCTCCTACTAGGAACAAATGTCACAAACTGACAGCCACACTTCACAGACTTGAGTTAACCTAGAAGAAAGGCTATTCTTCTCTATCAGATTGTCTCCATGGAGACATGAGAACCAGACCACCAATTTCTCATCAGGTTGCCTCCATGGAGACAGGAGAACCATACAATTTTTCTTTATCAGATTCAGATTGTTTCCATTGAGACATGAGGGCCACATATAGAATTGCTACTAAACATACATTCATTTGCTAGAAAACCCTCATAACATTCAATATTGTTTTTCATTTTCTTGCTTCATCTTAAAACTTGCTGCTAAATCAATCCAGTGTCCTTAATCTAGTCATTCCCTCATGCAAGATTGAAAAAAAAAACAATTTCTCGTCATGCTCTTTTAAACAAGGCTTTTTTAACATTGCAGTGCCTACATTTCTTAAAACTGATCCAGAACAGAGAGAAGGGAGAAAAAAATCAGCAGCAACTATTTATAACCTCAATTACACTTAACTGAGAACACTTTACTTTATATCATGCAAAGAAAACCATACACTACAAAAAGAGTACTGTTAAGAAAAAACATTTTTCTTTAAAGTTAACTTTCGCCTCTATTCCCCTCCCTAAAGCATTTTTCTGAACATTAATGGCATGAAGCAGGGCATCTAATTTAGAGTCCCCCACAAGTCCAACAAATTCTGAAAAAGTCCAATATTTCTAGATGTTCTTGTTTTTCGAATTATTGCATTGTAATCAAACATTAAGTTACTGGTTTATCACTGCTCATCTCCATCACTCAAATTCCGTCTGTTTCATTTCCAATGTACTCTTGATTCTTCTAGTCGAGTCTCATGATCCCTTCCCTTCTTCCCTTCTCTCCAACATTTTCCATTGAAAAAGTGGAGGTTTCACAGGCACAATCTCTCTCTCGTCTGTATTACCAGAAGAACAAGAAGCAGAAGCTCCTTCTGTTTTACAGCTTTCTGTTGGACAAACTTTTATATTTCCTCCTTAGCGTGTACTTCATCAGAAAAATGAAGTTGTCCCTTCCAGGGACAAATACCTTGAAAACAGCTGAGTACATCAGTTTGAATCTCAACTGCAGCTCAACATTCCTTGAACAGTGGAATGAATTTACTCCTCTTCTGCCTGATGTACGAGTAATTATTCTCCAGTCTGCTGTCGCCCATTTTTAGTACTTTGTCCTTCTGCCACAGTTTTGGCAGAATGAGCATCTTCTGCTGGTAGGATTACATCTTTACTATTAAAGGTCCAAGTTGCTTTCTCATAGCCAGGTTTGGAGCATACACACTGTGTCCTTTCAGCTAAACCCCTGCTGTGGAATACCAGTCCAGTTGTTTATTTGTGCTTTCATAAAATTAATGCACTCTGCTCCTTCCAGCTTCTCTAATATAGCTGAAAATCTCAGGTTTTCCCTGTGTGCTCTATCCTCTAATATTACTTTTTGAAACATCTCTTCCTGAGCAGGCTCATATTTACCCAGATTTTTCTTCATTTCAGCCTCTGATTTTTGCAGCTTTATCACCTTATCTGAATATCGGTTTAAAACAACTTCCATTTTTCAAGCCTTCTGTTATTCGTGTTGCTGTACTCTATCAGTGTTTTGTTTATTTTAACAAAGTCTGTGTGCAGTTGTCTTGCATCTTCTTATAGACTACTGGAAGTCATGTCTGAAAGTTGCATTGCTTTTTGCTGAAAGCTGCAGAACCTTCCCCAGTCAGTGTTTCTTCACTTTTTGTAGCTGATTTCTTTCTAGGTGTTCTGTATTTCTTTCTTCCTGGAATACAGGCAAGTACACTTATTAGACAGTTACTGAAATTTATCCATAAACACAAAAGTCTACCGGCCTTCTCTGTTGAGCTTCTGTTCTCACACGGGGAGAGGTAGAGTTAAGCTGCTACTCAATGTGCAGCCACCTTGGAAGTAATCCACTCTATTCAGTTCTTATCAGGCCTATAGAGGCCAATGCCCCCTTCTGGGCTGTACCAAAACAGACACTTGCAATAGTGGGAATGCCCACAAGGGTTTCTCACCAGGAAAATTCAGGGCATGAATATACTGACATACACCAATTACCTAATGATTATGTCTCTGTATTCAGTCCCCTACAGGCTGACATGGGATCTTCGCCTGGCTTACAGGACTTTCTCTGACCCAGCCGTGATGGAACTGTTGCACATGCGCAAAACAAACAGCACCAGAAAGTCTAGATCAAGCTATCTGAACTTCATGTGTGAAACAGGACATGCTGTTGAGACAGATGTGCATCCCAAAGCTCCCTGCATTATGGAATAGGTTGACAATTGGATGGGAAATCATAAATGCAACCAAGTCTGACCCCTGCCCCATATGTCCCTTATGGACAAAGGCAGTCAGTAAAGAAAAGTACTATTCTAAATAGCATCCCCCTTACAAATCCCTAGCTACATGCCTATTAACATGTCATCTGATGACACCGAAGACCCAAATGGTTTAGGGTGTGAGAGTAGGCTTGTAAGGACTCTAGTGATTGTTAGACAACTAGCAACCTATGAGCCTATTGCAAAATAGGAGGGATGGGTGTAGAATGAGGTATATTCACTTGAAATGCATCAGACCTCCTCAATTCAAGGAACATTCACTTTTTCCCACAAAAATACCTCATTCATCCTGGAAACAGACTGAATGAAAACATCCAACAACAAGGTGGTGAGGACTAAGTTCTCAGAATCGGAGATTTAGGCTTGGGAATAAGCCTCACACAGTCAGAATCCTGACAAATTTTCTTCAGGAATTTCTTTACTTGCATAGCGTTCAGAAAAGGATTTCTGTGCACCAGGACTAATACCCTATAACAACTGCTTGGCTAAGGTAAAAAAAATAGTCTTTATGAATAGACACCATTTCTTAAGATGAACAATGTATCTTTTTTTTCTTTGCAGTTAACATCCTGGAAGATGACGACGTACTAGAAGATGGGACTTCAGCCCTGTCTAGAGGTCCAAGAAACACAAGAAGCTTTCCCCAGCATGCCTTTCATACCCAAAGATGATAATTGCCCCATGCCCAAATTGGGCACTGAACAGCTGAAGATGTGGCTTGACCCCCAGTCAATGATGACTGAAAGAACCACACCAGTGGAACCAGGAGATGCAAAAGAGTGGCTTGAGGAACAACGGCTAGCACTACAGACTAAGTAATGGCTGAGGCACTGTCTGAGCCTGAAGTGGTGGCAAGAACTCTTCTTCATTTAGGTGGATCAGACCAGTCAGATGAACTAGCATAAGCATCCATGCTGCAGCCAAGGAAGAAGTCAGAGTGCTGGAAAGATTTGGTCAGAAGGTAAATTGCCAAGCAAGATACACACACACACTTACATTTCCCAACCAATCATTTTCTGTAAAAGCAAAACCAGAACACAGAAAATCTTGTAAGAAATAAAGCACTTGTCCTCAATGCACCCTGACAGGGAAAAAAAAAAAACAGGCAAGCTATCACAAAGTGTACATGTGCTGCCCTGTCAAAACATTTCCACATCATTAAAATTATACACATAGTTTTAAAGTTGGAGCTCTCTGAACTAAACGGAAAACTAAGAGGTCTAATTAAGTCTACTTACAAGGTCAAGATAGGAACACAGACTAAAAAGACAACCACAAGACCTTCTACAGCTCTATCAGATAACTCAAAGGCAGCACACATCTGTGTGTCAGGCTGGTGGTCAATGGCACCACCTTCACTGAATAAAGTGAAAGTGAATTTGTGGGCTGACATAGTGGGCAGGCCTGCTTTAACTCAATGTAATTCCTAAACAGTGGTATATGGAACTGCAGCTTACCAAATACTCGATCACCCATCGTTCATAACGGCAAGTTTTGCATATGAGGTAGGAAAAGGCAACCAGACTGTGGAGAGCAGATGACAAATATGGCTACAGCATTGTCAAGCAAAACCTTCTCTCTGGTCTTTACTGGAATATGGAAAAAATTACAATGACCAAGACACATTACCAATTTGCATTGGATTTCTACAAAAGCACCCCACCCAAAAAAGCTACTTTACACAGAAATAAACTAAATGAGTTAATTAAATTGATTAACAATGCAACATAAAAAAATGATAATAAACAGCTATTTAACTGAAGCCACTGACAGGCAATGTAGGAAGTTACTTAAAGACAGACGGTTGATTTGATGTTTTATAATTTAGGGAAATTGTACTCTTGCATGTTTATGCTTGATGGAGTGAACATCTTAGCATAATCTCAATACTGACATATGGGGAATGGACAATGGGCTCTGCCATCATTAAGCCATTTACCTGTCTGTAAAATCAGAAGGAGCTCATAAGATTTTCAGCAGTCTACTCACCAAAAAAAAAAACTCATGAAAATATTGAAAAAAACAAACAGCTAATTTGACTTTCTGGGTATACAAATGCAGAATGTATAAAAATATCTGCATTAGCCTAAGAGTAGATGTGCCAATGCCTACAATGAAGCAGAACGTTGTCATCTGTAATACCAACCAGTCTGTGAAAAGCATAGACAAAAAAAAAAAACAAAGAAAAAAAAATCTCAAACTTGTTTTAAACGTGATGCAATGTTGCTGAAAATGAAATTTTATGAGAATTCATATGATGATATGACCCATTAAAGGTAATACTATCTTCTACAATGAGAATAAAGGTGTTGTAAATGCAAATTCACTTAATGTGATGCAGAAGATAATGCCCAAGACCTGCTCAGCAGTCATGGTACACATCATCTGCATTTAAGTATTTTTCACCACTGGCAGTACCATATAGGGATAAGCTAAAATGACTTTGCTGTTGAACACTATTCTAAACAATGTGATGCTGTACATACATAGTCAACACTAAAATATAAAATGAGCAATCACCATCACAGTAAGATGACAAAGTATTTTAGCTACTCCATAAATAACAGACGCTTATGAAAAAGTTGAAAGTGTGACTCTTGTTCTGGTAAATACCACCAAGATTCTGGAATGTGTAATATCATAAAACTACACATTTGATGGAAAAATAACATTCCAATCCAGATCAAATATTCAACCAAGTGTGCATTTTTTTTCTTTTATTCCCCCAACTTATCTACTGCAAATTTGCATTTTTCTCTATTTTTTTAAAAATACTAACTCTATAAGCCCACTAGGCAAAACTGCACATTTGCATTACTTGGGAGCACTTTATTGTTAAGTGACTTGCTCAGAATTGTATAACAGATGAATGAAAACTGACAACCAAACCAAAGACTACAGAATGAAGCTCAGAAGCAATTACATAGCCTTAGTCTTCCACATTATAATATAACAATATGTTTTTCTTCGATTATTTATAAAAAAAAATTTAGAAGCACCATAAAAGGTAAAAATTCTACTTACCACTTCAGATTATGAAAACTGATGCTGAGTTCGGCAGCAAACACACATCAATGGCTTTACTCATAACATGAACCAGAACGTTACCAGCATTTAACAGGCACTGATCAAGTTTAGTCATACTTGACATCACTGTGATGACATACCACTGCCAACCAATATATGATGTGGATATCCCACCTCTGGGCTAGTAATCAAAGAGCCTCAATCCTCACTACTGGCACCTGTGGGGGGATGTTCACTGGGAGGAAAGCAGGTACACAGTATTTCCAGATGCAACGCTCTGCATCAAGTGCAATTTCCCTCAAGAGCTCACAGAGACCACACTCAATCCGGGGATGGTTCCTCTACCTTTCTCCAGATCCCTAGTAAGACTCCCCACTATCACAGCTATAGAGCAGAGTCCTTAGCCAGGGTTCCAAGCCAAGTCCTCAAACACTCTCTCTATCCAAAGTGCTTTGTATCCCTGCCCAAGTATCTCTTTTACACACACAAACCCCTGGGAAAGGCTGGCACAGGTTTACTAGCTATACCCCCTTTTAACCAGAACATAAGGTAGTTACCACCTCCATCAGAACCCCTTGACCGCTACTTTAAGTCCCTTAACAAAGGGTGTCCAATCTTACTGTGTAATAATATTAATACAAATGGCAGTTTGACCAAGAGCAAGGCTGTTGGGAGTGGCCCACACAATGTCACCAAATAAATATGCAAGTTCTCTCAAAGCTTAAATAACTCTACAAAGATCTACCACAATGAAAGGTTTAAATATATTTAATAGTTTCATAGTATAGTACTAGGCTATCTGCCCTAGGGCATTTATAAGCCTAGCCAAAGTGTATGTGGCTTTTGCCACCCCATGTAATGATAAAAAAGTGTACAATTTAAATTAAAATTTAGTTTACTGTGCCTCTATCTAGCAATGACACAGAGATGACCCCTGGGGTAAACCTACAATCACCCATCCATTCGTCCAGATTTCTCTTGAAGAGAGTCAGTGAGGGGCTCTGCCTAACATGGACAGGTATCCTGTTCCAGAGTGCAGGAAGCCTCTGGGTTATGAATCTGTCCCTCCAGCATGTCCTATTCATATTTGTGCTGAGGTTTAGATCTTTAGCTCTCGTGGCTCTGATGGATTTGGATTTTTTGAGGTGGAGCATGTCCATTAATTCTGAATTGGACATGGCCTTGTACGCAAGACACAGATCGTTTCTGAGCAGGAGGTATGCTACTGAATAGAGCTGGAGCTTTTTCAGTCTGGCAGCATATGACATATGCTGGAGACACTTGATCCTCTTGGTAAGGTACTTTTGGGGTCTCTCCAGCTGCTGCAGGTGCCGGGTGAGGTACATACCAAATGGGGGATTGTACTCAATCATAGGCCTGATAAGGGAGGAATATAAGGGTACAATGACATCCTTTGATCTGGATGTGAATCCCTTCATGATAAGGTGGGCAAGGTAGAAGGTCTTTCTAACCACTTTGGCGACGTGGGTGTCAAATGAGAGGTCACTGTCAACTTGGATCCCCAGGTCTCAGATTACTTTTTCCGTACTTAATGGATTACCATATATGTGGTAATTTGTGGGTACTTTGTTTTTTCCAAAGGGAATGACTATACATTTTTTGGCATTTAGTTTAAGGACATGACTCTGGCACCAGTCGTTTGTTTCTGTGAGGCCCTTCTGGAGGATGCATGTGTCAGCTGGTGTGTCGACTATGGCGCCTAGTTTGCAGTCGTCTGCGAACTTTGTCAGCCACAACCCCCCCTATATTTGCCTGCACATCTGAGAAATAAATGCCGAACAAGAGGGGTTCCAAGACAGAGCTCTGTGGGACTCCACTTGTGACTGGCTTAGAGTCTGACACAGCTCCAGCTATTCTGACTTTGTGGGTTCTGTCCTTTAGCCAGTTTGCAACCCATCTTGTGACAAACAGGTTTACATTTAAGCTGTTGAGCTTATCTATGATGCCTGAGTGGGGTATTGTGTCGAAGGCTTTTGCCAGATCCAGGTAGGCTGTATGAACTGCTTTGCCTTCATCGATGGCTCTAGTGACTGTTTCAAAAAAGTCCACCAGGTTTAAAAGACAGGATCTGCCTTTTACAAAGCCGAACTGGGTAGGGTCAATTGTCTGTAGGTCCCCGATGTCTTTGTTTACGAGTTCCATAATGATCCTTTCCATAGCTTTGCAGACCAGACTGGTCAAGCTTATGGGGCGGTAGTTTCCAGGGTCTGTAGAGATGCCACCTTTGTGGAGTGGGACCACTGTAGCTGTACGCCAGTGTTCAGGGACGTATCCTGTAGCAAGGCTAAGATCAAACAGCGTTCTTATGTGTGGGTTTAGCTCCTCTAGGAGTTCACGTAGCATGCAACCCGGGACACCGTCAGGTCCCATGGATGCTGTATTTTTAGCTTTGCTGAGGGCAGCTCTCATCTGGACATCTGAGATTTCAGGGAGGTTGCATTCAGCTGAGATATTTATTTTTTTATGGGAGAGGGAGGGGAGGAATTTGCACTGAACCTGTCTGCCAGTATGTTGACAATATCTGTGGGTTCAGTGTATTTTTTGCCATTATGAACTAACTCTGCGCATATCTGAGGGTTTCCGCCCAGGTTTCTAACATAACTGAAGAAGGCCTTGTGATTATCTTTAGTGTCCTTAGCGATTTTTCTCTCGAAGTTGGCCTTTGATGATTTTATTAGTGAATGTAGTCTTTTGCTAGTGCTGATCAGGGATGCCTTCCCTTTATGGGATTTTGCTCTGTCTTGCAGTAGCTTCCTTCTCTTATTATAAAGTTTGTTTATGGCTGGGGTCCACCAGATAGGACGCCTGCCTTTAGTGGAAAGGGTCTTGGTTTTATTTGGGATTGCATGATCCATGCATCCTTGGAGATGCCCGTAGAAAGCATTTGTGAAGGATTCAGCAGTGCGGGATGTGGTTTCCACTGGCCCAGGGGGGCTTGAAGGATACCATTTCAGTCCTAAGGAGTGTAAAGTCGGCTTTTGAGAAGTTTCTCATTGTGGTCTTTTGTGCTGGGGGGTGGAGGTGGGATATGAATATCTAGGGTTATTAGTTTATGGTCTGATCTCACTAGTGAGGGGTATACTTCTGGTGTTGAGCATTTTGTCCCCATGTTTGTGATGATCAGGTCAAGTATATTATTTCCCCTTGTGGGGGAGGTGACTAGTTGTTCCACTTTTATTTATTATTTATTAATAATAAATAATAAAAGAATGAGAAAATACTAAATATATATTCACTGACAACAGAGTTGAAAATCACAGGAAATATTTAAAACAACTTGAAAAACAGTCTCAGAAAAATATCTAAACTAATCTTCACTACATTCCTGACTGAATCTAATTATACTACTCCCTAGTAATTTGTATACTAGAGCAAGGCAGATGATGTGGTGAATGGTTGTTCTTGTTGTCAGCTCCAAGACAGAATACAGAATGCTCTCTCTCACTCTCAGACTTCTCAAAATAATATCAAAAATATTACTGCTGGGATAGCTTGCAGAATGACATCATTTTTGGTCATATGACTTCTAGTTCTCATGCAGTTGGCAGTATTTAGCACCTACCCGCAAAAATACACACACAGGTTTTTGCTCAGATCTTTGGCAGGTGCTGGAAGTCATAAAATAATTGCATTCTCCATGCTTTCAGAGTAGTGATTAGTTCACCCCCAAAGACAATACAGAAAGTTTCCTAGTATAGACTGTCTGTCACAAATGTGAAATAAAATAAAAAGTAAAAACAAGAGTGCATGTACATTTCTGTTTTCTGCAGTAGGCACACCGTGGTCACATTTCAAACACAAGCACCTGATAAACACCTTTTCAACATACACATCTGTACAAAGCAGTATGCACATGATATACAGTATTAATAGCTGTGCTAGCAAGTACCTCCTTTTGACATATCAAAGTTCAATATGTTAAAATGTGGCAAATGCTTAAAACCTGAAAAATATTGCCTACTGGTGATTTAAATCATTTAATCATACAATGCTTTTGGCTATCAATTTAGAGATGCCCATGTCTAACAAGTTCAATCCATTAAAAATTTAAATTAAATAGGTTTTAATCCCTCAACTGCTGAGCACTTTTGGAAGGTCAGAGCCTCTTTTTGTACAAACTCAGTTTTTCAGGTCTGAAATTATGTTAGTATTACATTTGAGGGATTGATGGCTTTTGAAAGCTGCATATTTGATTTTGTCTCCGTCTTTTCATCAACTGATGGGTTGCAGATCCAACCTCAAATCCATCCTTGGCCCCTTGATAGACTTTAGGCTCTGTAACTCGAGTGCCTCCACTTACTCATAATCCCCCATCTACTCTTGAGATACCTCGGATCTTGTTTGCCTCTTCCACAATAAGACAACGTCACAATTACCTTGAGTAGATTAATTTACATAAGTGCAGTTTTTTTGTATTTTTTTCTACAGTTTTCTGTATTCTTCCTTTTTTGTAGGACAATCCCTTTCTATTCCTTCCCTCCAAAAAAAAAAAAATCTTTAACAAGTCTTTTATTGGAGTCAAGTATTTGGGTCTTAATCCTTTGTGTTTTTTGTGGCTATCCTTGCAGTACATCATACTTTTACCATTGTTGATATTTTGTTTTCCTTAAGTATTAATACTTTCCATTGTTGGCATTTTCCTTAACTTTTCCTTTACTACTATGTCAGTAAAACCTACTGATTTTAAAAAGTGTTCTGCTTGCAGACACAAAATTCCTAACTATGTCAGTCATTCTCAATGTTTCTATTTACTGGGCCCACCTCCATCTTAATGTTAATTGTAATATTTTCTCTAGCTTTTATAACAGGGCTTTGGTTGAGAGAAACAAATTAATCCACAATGGTCTTTTCCCCATCATTTTCTACTAATCTCTCTGGAGCTCCTCCTTTGCCAGAGAAGTCTTGAAGACAAGCAGCAAAAAAGCAAAGCATTTGAGGAAGCACTCCTCTGATTGCTGTCCTCCCTCAACTTCTTCAGGCGTGGTTCTGCCTGCGACATCAATAAAATGTCAGATTCGTCCAACTCCAAGGGCTCAAATCTGATGAAATCTAAACCTTCGGATCAGTCTTCTCATTCAGATCCCTAAGTCTAGGTCTAAAACACCTAAGGTTTCACTACAGCTAGTCTTTTTGATGCTTCATTCTCACTTTCAAATCACACCTTGAAAAGCTTCCTGTCCACCATGAACCTAGTCTTTCCTTGGGTCAAGTAGGAGCTTATAAGAACAGGATGTCTGATAGGATGACCTAGTTATACTACTGAGTCCAGCTCCCATCAGACCCACGAGCCTTTCCACCACACAATTCCAAACTAACTCCTACTCCAATTCATCCTGCGGTTTTGGAGATTTCAGACAAGAGACTTCCAAGTGTGTCTTGCCTTTCTTAGACTCGGACACTTTCTCTGACCCAGACAGATCAGACCTTGTCAGATCCACAAGGATCTTGGGGCCATAGCACCTGCTCTGGATCTGAGAATGACTCCAACACTCTTGGAGCTGTCCATCCATCTCAACTTCTATACCAGACAGCTCAGCTTCAACCTATGCTTCAAGGATGGAGCCAGGGGGGGCAGGTTTCAGCCCTCACAGGCTTTTTTGTATCTAGTGGGGGTGGGATTGAGGTCCCCATGGCCTCAGTTTTTGAGGCAGTGGACACAGCTTCCTCCTCTTCAATGGAAAAGCCATTCTTACCCACCTCAGGTCCAGCCTACACTCAGCTGTCTACTGTGGAAGTTTTTTTTTCATCCTATCCCAGGACAGCCAGTCTACTCAAGCCTTGAGATTGTCCTCATTCAGGATACTGCTGGCATTTCTGAGTCCTCTCTGGAAGCTCCCACTGAACAGCCCCCCCAGAAGCAGACATGTTAAAAGAAGACACCTCAACTCTCCACAAGAGTTAACCAAAGACACTGACTGCGATAAATGTGAAGGGTCCCCCAGATTACAACTTGAGGACATTTCATTCAGAAAAATGCTTGAACTTTTGAAACAAAGGAGGCTGATCTTCTGAACCCTTCCCCCCTTCAAAACAGGAGTCCGTGTTCCTTGAAGCTACTGGAGCAGGCTCCGCTATAACTTGGGTTATTCCCCCCAGCGGATGAGATGGTAGACCTCATCCCCTGCTGGTCTTGGAAGGACCCGAATATCAAGAAGTCCATCCCCAAACACCCGGAAAAGTATCTTGTTGTGCCAAAACAGAGTTCATTAGACCAAAGATCCTCCAGTGGATAATATGGTGGTTGCGGCAGCCACTGCAGAAGAGCAAGCTGAATAGTGCTCTGCTGTCCATCCCACTAATAGGAAATCTAGCATTTTTGACAGATTCAGGAAGCATGTTTACACCTCAGCGACCTTTGCCTCAGGTCTCTAAATTATCTGGCATATGTTACAATATTTCAGAGGGAACTGATTAAAGTTTTCCAATATCCTCTTCGGGTCCATGCCTACAGAGGATAAGAAATCATCTTTGCAAATGGCCACCCTCCAGTCTTTATCCAATGCTTCCATGAGATTGGATCTCTCATGCCTCACAGGGAGCTGCTAGAGTGATGGGTTCTGGCTTAACTGTTAAAAGGCATAACTGGATGTGCCTCTGTGACTATGCAAAGGTCAGGTCTTTATCAATTTTCCTTTTGATGGATCCACATTATTTGGCCTAAGATGAATGAAACCCTTCTCCAGAAGCGAGTAAGATAGGAACATCTTTTCTCAGAACCAGAGATGGCAGAAAATTGAGGTTAAGAAGTTCACAAGGTTCTTCCCAAGACTCCTGTGGAGGAAGAACCCCTCACATCAGAGAGGGAATTCTAATGGGAGATGCTGCCCTCATGGCAGAGGTGGCCTGCAACACCAGTGCTTCATAACCCCTTTCTCTACTTTTTTTTTTACCCTGCTGGTAGAAGCCCTATCAGCATCACTGAAGGGTTACCTGACTGCTGCACTGTGGAGGCAGTTGGGCGATGTCTATATATACCTGCACCCACAAGTTTAGACAGCCATTACCGAAGATTCTTTGATACAGAATATGATATCCAGAGATTACATACCATTTTCCCCTTTTCCTTCCAAAACACAACAAAAGAAGTCCCGACATTCCACCCAGAGGAAAGCTGTAGCTGCAGAAATACAAAGCTGCTAGAGAAAAGTCATTCGACTGTCTCACCAGAACAACAAGGATCCAGAACTTAAGAGATTCTTTTTAGTTCCAAAATAACTGGGAACCAAGACCAATTCGGGATCTCAGCAATTTAAATCAGTTTGTCAAACACTCAAAGTTCCAGATGGTCACTGTTCAGACTATCTTGCCTCTTAAGGAAGAACAATTGCAAATGCTCTACAGATCTTCAGCATGTGTACTATTATATCAATACACAGGTGCTCCAGGAGATGTATATGCTTCTGACTGGCAGCCGGTCACTACCAGTTCAAAGCACTGCCCTTTGGTCTCATCACAGCCCCCAAGGTGTTCAAGTGCATGGCAGTGGTTGCAGATCACATGAAACTGCAAGGATTCTGAGCATTTCCCTGTCTAGATGACTGGCTCCTCTCTGCTCCCACCAAGCCTCTATTAATTCAAGCCAGGAATCACTTGTTTCATCTCTGTCCCAGGTGGGCATAAGTATAAATCTCTCCAAGTCTCAATTTTACCCCACACAAACTGCAGAGTTCATCGGAGCCTGTCTAGATACCTGGACACAAGTGGCAAACCTATCACAAACAAGACTAGAGACCTTAAGGAAACAGGTATTACACATCCTCACTCTTCGTTCACCCTCCAGCCAAACTAATTTTACAACTACTAGGTGCAATGGCAGTCTCCTCATGGTGCTGGTCCCCTTGACATGCTTTCACAAGAGACTACTGCAATGAACTCTCGTGGTACAGTGTTAATGAGACATCAGTCAATGACAACTGTCATTCGCATCATAATATTTGCAGAGGGAACATAGTAAGGTGAATTCACGCAGGGGAAGTTTCGCAGGATGGTACTTTCACTCTTCCCTCTCTCAAGGCCACAGTGATTATGGATGCCTCTCAAATGGGGTGGGGGGCATTACTTTGGAAGGACAGTCCAAGGCACATGGTCCCAGACAAAGGCAAAGCTTTATATCAATGTCCTACAAATGGAAGCAGTCCTACCAGCATTGCAGGCATTTCAAGATATGCTTCTTCTAGGGATGACTGCAATTCAGATGGACATGCTGGTGGGGTCTGGTACATCAACAAATGGGGGAAACCAGGTCTGACCCACTTTGCTGGGAAGCAATGAGAGTTTGGCAATGGATGATCTCTTCCGTCCACTTTCTCTATGCAACACATTCCAGGGAGATCCAATGTGCTAGCAGACAAACTGAACAGGCCCATCTTGCTCCCGCATGAGTGGTCTCAATCAATCCATAAAAGAAATTATTTTTTGCCAATGGGATCATCCATGCTGTGACAGTTTTGCTTCTTCCCTCAATACCAAGTGCAGCAAAGTTCTTTGCACTGATCCTGCCCCATAGGGGGAGTCAGCAAGAGATGCTTTAGTTCACCACTGGCTCTTCCTGTCCATTATTTTCCTTCCCTCCCACTCATTTCATCCCCAGGTTCACTCAAAACATTACAACAGAAGGGCAGAGCTATCCTCATTGCCCAATTGTGGCCTCAAGTATAGTTCCTCTTATTGTCCTTACCTCATTCCCCTCCCAGAGTGCTAGATCCTATTCAGGAACTTCTGTCTCAGACGTCCAGAATGCCTCATCCAGACAGGCAATTTCTTAAATTGACCACATTGGTTTCTCCACTTACATTGATGGCAAAAAGTTTCAGAATTTTTTCTCCCATTCACCACATTCTAATATCATGCCAAAAACCCTCTACCAGAAAAATTTATAAAAGTAAATGGAAAAAATTTTATATGTGGGCACATTAGAGACATGTTGATCTCTTTTCCGCTCCAATTCTAGCTATTTTTGATTTCACAGTCTCCATTTTCAAATGAGGAGCTAATTATTCAACTGTCAATGTAAAATTGTCTGCCATTTCAGACTTTCACCTTGGTGTGGATCATTCATCTCTAGCTTCCTTAAAGTTGTGCAAAGCTTTCCTTAAGGGTACACTGCTGCCTCTGTCCCTCCATGGGACCTTATGCTAATTTTTTCCTGCCCTTACTCAGGCACCCTTTTGAACACTCAGCAAGGACAAAGTTAGAATTCTTGTCCTGGGAAAGTCTTTGTCTAGCTGTCATTATGTCAGCTAGATGGGTATCTGAACTCAAGTAGTTTCTTCTCGACCACCTTACATGTTTTTTCACAAGGACAAGGTATCTCTTCTAACTAATTCCTCCTTTCTATCTAAAGTGGTGTCAGAAGCTAAACTTAACCAAGTAACCTATTTTTCCTAAATTTTCCAGCAAGGGAAAATACATGCTTCATTTACTGGATGTTCATAGACAGTTCAGATTTTTACATTCACACATTTAAAGACCAAAGGAAATCAGAACAGATGTTTGCATCCTTTTTCCAAAGCCCACTTAGGCACAGTAGTGACAAAATGACTCTAGAAAGATGGTGCACTGACTGCATTTACTTTTATTTAGAGGAGCAAATGCCTGTCATTATCCAAACATCCTAAACCACACTCTGTCAGGTCTATAGTTATATCAGCTTTTTGGTCTACAGCATCTACAGAGGACATCTGTGCAGCAGCTACATAGGTTCATAGGTTCATACTAGGCTATCTGCCCTAGGGCATTTATAAGTCTAGCCAGAGTGTGTTTGGCTTTCGCCACCAATTTTAAATGAATTTTGCTATGCCCTTTTTCAAGGTTAGTATACTATGCCTCTGTCTAACAGACACAGAAGTGATACCCGGGGTAAACCTACGATCTCCCACCCACTCATCAAGATTCCTCTTGAAGAGAGTCAATGAGGGACTCTGCCTAACCTGGACTTAGGTTCATAGGTTCATACTAGGCTATCTGCCCGAGGGCATTTACAAGCCTAGCCCATCGTTTTGTGGCTTATGCCACCCCTTTAGTATGGGGAACTATACCCATTATTTTGCTGTGCCTCTGTCGAGCAGTGACACTGAGGTAATCCCTGGGGTATATCTGCGATCTCCCATCCATTGGTCAAGATTTCTCTTGAACAAGGCCAGCGAGGTGCTCTGCCTCACATGTACCGGGATTTTGTTCCACAGCATAGGGAGTCTTTGGGTGATGAATCTATCCCTCCAGCACATCCTATTAATAGCCGTGTCGAGGTTTAAGTCTCCGCCCTTGTGGCTCTGATGGATCTAGATTTTTGAGGTGAAGCATATTCATCAAATCTGGGTTTGACATGGCCTTGTATGTTAGGCAAAGGTCACCTCTGAGCAAGCGGTGGCGACTGAATAGAGCTGGAGTTCTTTCAGTCGGGCAGCATAGAACAGATTTTTGAGACCCTTTATCCTTTTGGTGAGGAACTTTTGTGGCCTCTCCAGCTGCTGCAAGTGTCGGGTCAGATACATTCCGAATGGGGCATTGTACTCAATCATTGGTCTGATGAGTGATGAGTAAAGGGAGACTATGACCTCCCTTGATCTAGATGAGAATCCCTTCATGATAAGGTGGGCAATGTAGAAGGTCTTCCTAACTACTTTAGCTACATGGGTGTCGAATGACAGACTACTATCAACCTGGGTCCCCAGGTCCCTGATAACTTCTTCTGTGCTCAGTGGATTGCCACCTATTTGGTAGCTAGGGGTAACCTTGTTTTTCCCGAAGGGTATGACTATGCATTTTTTGGCATTTAACTTTAGGCCGTGGCTCTGGCACCAGTTATCTGTTTCTGTGAGACCCTTCTGAAGGATATCTGTCAGATGTGTTTTCTACTATGGCGCCCAGTTTGCAGTCATCTGCAAACTTTGTCAGCCATAACCCTCCTGTGTTTGCTTGTACTTCGGAAAAGTAGATGCCAAACAAGAGTGGGCCCAGGACTGAGCCCTGTGGGACACCACTTGTGACAGGCTTTGAGTCTGACATGGCTCCAGCAACTCTGACCCTGTGGGTTCTGTCACTCAGCCAGTTTGCAACCCATCTTGTGATGTATGGGTTAACATTTAAGCTGATGAGTTTTTCAATGATACCCGAGTGGGGTATTGTATCGAAGGCCTTAGCCAGATCGAGGTAGGCTGTATGGACTGCCTTCTCCTCATCAATGGCTTTGGTGACTGTTTCGAAAAAGTCAACCAAGTTTAAAAGGCATGATCTGCCTTTGACAAAGCCAAACTGGGTTGGATCCAAAGTCTGCAAATTCCCTATGTCTTTATTTATGAGGTCCATTATGATCCTCTCCATGGCTTTGCAGATAAGGCTTGTCAAGCTAATGGGCCGGTAATTTCCAGGGTCGGTGGAGGCACCGCCTTTGTGAAGTGGGACCACAGTTGCAGTGCGCCACTCCCTGGGTACGTATCCAGAGGTAAGACTTTGATTAAACAGCTGTCCTAGCTGTGGGTTTAATTCCTCATTGAGTTTGTGGAGCACACAGCCGGGGACACCATCAGGTCCCATGGATGCTGTGTTTTTGCTTTGGAGAGAGCAGTTCTCACTTGGGCGCTGGAGATGTTTGGGGGCTGCAATCGTTTGGTATAGATATCTCTCCTTTTGGGGAAGGGGAGAAGTTTGCACCGAACCTGTCAGCCAGTATGTTGGCAATGTCTGTAGGATCAGTAATCTTCACATCATTTTGAACTAGTTCTGAGCATATCTGGGAGTTTCCTCCTAGGTTTCTAACATAGCTAAAGAAGGCCTTATGATTGTCTTTTGAGTCTTTAGCTATTTTTCTCTCGAAATTTGCTTTGGATGATTTTATGAGAGCTCTTAGTTTTTACTTATAGTGATCAAGGGTGTCTTACCTTTTAAGGATTTTGCTCTATCTTGTAGTAGCTTCCTCCTTTTGTTGTAGAGTTTGTTTATGGCTGGGGTCCACCAGACTGGACGCTTGCCTTTGGTACAAAGAGTCTTTGTTTTGCTTGGGATTGCCTTATCCATGCAGTCCTGCAGGTGCTGGTAGAAGGCATTTGTAAGTGATTCAGCGGCTTGAGTACTGTTTTCCATGGCTCGGGGCCTTAAAGGAGACCACACTAGTCTTTAGAAGTGTGAAGTCGGCTTTTGAGAAGTTCTTTACTGTGGTCTTTTTATTTCAGGTGGGGTGGGATGAGGACCTCCAGCGAGATTAGTTTGTGATCTGATCTCACCAGTGAGGGGTATACTTCGGTGTTGAACATTGTGCTCCCATGTTCGTGATGATGAGATCAAGTATGTTATCTCCTCTTGTGGGGATGGTGACTAGTTGTTCCATGGCATTTGAGTTTATGAATTCCAGGAACTTTTGGGCTAGGGTGTTTGGGCTTGAGTAGTGTTCCCAGTCTATATTAGGGTAACTGAAGTCACCTAGTATGATGGTGTTTGGTGATACATTTATCCCCTCTAGTGTTTTCAGGAAGGCCATGTGAGGTTCCCGAGTTTGTGAGGGTGGCCTGTAACATGCTACAATTTGCAGAGCAGTCTTGCCTATGGTTAATTGCACCTGGATGGTCTCCGATGCATCGTGCGTTGCCACCAGTCTTGAGGTGTGGGTGTCCTTGATGAATATGGATACCCCCCCACCTTTCTTGGTATTGTCCGGATTTTGGGGCCGGAACGCATGATATGAGGTAAAACCTGATAGCGCTGGGGTGCTCTCAGGAGCATTGAACCAGGTTTCTGTCACAGCACAGACATCGATGTTCTCCATACTGAAAAGGGCCTCGAGTGCGTGCATTTTGAGATTTAGACTTCTGGCATTGAGCAGCATTACCCTTAGTTTTTTTCCTTTTTTGTGTTCTAGGGTGGTAGGTTTAGAATTTGAGCCTTGCCTAAAAAAGGCACTATGGGGGTGGCAAGAGCCTTTGCCAATATCCGGAATCCCAGGGGTGACAGGTGCAAGCCGTCCCTTGCGAAGCAGCGTGGCTTGTCCAGCATGTCATCCCAGGCAGACAGATACTGGATCCCCTTTGAATGACACCAGTGTTTAAGCCAATTGTTAAAGCTGATCATCTTATCTCTGTATTGTGGAATCATTCTTGGTGAAGGTAGGATACTGCTCAAGGTCAGGACTGGGATTTTATTCCAGAGTGAAGGAAGCCTCTGGGTTATGAATCTGTCCCTCCAGCATGTCCTATTTATTTCAGTGCTGAGGTTGAAGTCTCTTGAGCGCGTAGCTCGAAGGGATTTGGATTTTCTGAGGTGCAGCATGTCCATTAATTCCAGGTTGGACATGGCTTTATACGTCAGGCACAGATTGCTACGGAGTAGAGCTGGAGTTTCTTTAACCGGGCAGCATATGGCATCTGTTTGAGCCCTTTGATCCTCTTGGTGATGTACTTTTGGGGTCTTTCCAGTTGCTGCAGGTGTCTGGTAAGGTACATCCCAAAAGGGGCATTGTACTCTATTATGGGCCTGATGAAGGATGAGTAAAGAGGCACGATGACCTCCCCTGATCTAGATGTGGATCCCTTCATGATTAGGTGGGCTATATAAAATGTTTTTCTAACCACTTTGGCCACGTGGTTTTCAAATGAGAGATTGCTATCAACTTGGGTCCCCAGGTCCCAAATTACTTCTTCCGTACTTAATAGATTACCACCTATGTGGTAATTTGTGGGCACTTTGTTTTTGCCAAGGGGGATGACTATACACTTTTTGGTGTTTAGCTTGAGGCCATGGCTCTGGCACCAGTTGTCTGTTTCTGAGGCCCTTTTGTAGGATGCTTGTGTTGGCTGGAGAGTCTATTATGGCGCCTAGTTTGCAGTCATCTGCGAACTTGGTCAGCCACAGTCCTTCCGTGTTAGCCTGTACCTCCGAGAAATATATACCAAACAAGAGAGGTCCCAGGACTGAGCCTTGTGGGACGCCACTTGTAACTGGTTTGGAGTCTGACATGGCTCCAGCAATTCTAACCATGTGGGTTCTGTCCTTGAGCCAGTTTGCAACCCATCTAGTGACATAGGGGTTTATATTTAAGCTGGTGAGCTTATCTATAATACCCGAGTGGGGTATTGTATCAAAGGCTTTTGTGAGGTCCAGGTAGGCTGTGTGGACCACCTACCCTCATCAATGGCCTTGGTGACTGTTTCAAAGAAATTGACCAGGTTTAAGAGGCAGGATCTGCCCTTAAAGCCAAACTGGGTAGGATCCAGTGTCTGTAGGTCCCCAATATCTTTATTTATGAGGTCCATGATGATACTTTCCATAGCTTTGCAGACCAAGCTAGTCAGGCTTATGGGGCGATAGTTTCCAGGATCCATTGAGGCACCACCTTTGTGGAGAGGGACCACTGTTGCTGTACACCACTCTTTGGGTACATATCCTGTAGTAAGGCCGAGAATGAACAGTAGTTTTAGGTTTGGGTTTAGCTGCTCTTGGATTTCATGTAGGACGCAGCCCGGGACACCGTCTGGTCCCATTGATGCTGTGTTTTTTGCTTTGGAGAGGGCGGCTCTTACCTGAGCATCTGAGATGTCAGGGGGCGGCACTCTGCTGGGATAGATATTTACCCTTTTGGTGGGAAGCGGGTTGAGAAGTTTGCACTGAACCGGTCAGCTAGGATGTTGGCAATGTCTTTGCGTTCAGTGTATTTTTTGTAATTTTGGACTAATTCTGAGCATATCTGGGAATTCCCACCCAGGTTCCTAACATAACTAAAGAAAGCCTTGTGATTATCCTTAGTGTCCTGTGCAATATTTCTCTCGAAGCTGGCCTTAGACGATTTTACAAGTGCCCGTAGTTTTTTGCTAATACTGATCAGAAATGCCTTCCCTTTTTGGGATTTTGCTCTATCATGTAGTAGCTTCCTCCTTCGATTGTACAGTTTGTTTATGGCTGGGGTCCACCAGACAGGACGCCTGCCTTCGAAGGATTGGGTCTTGGTTTTATTTGGGATTGCATGATTCATGCATTCCTGAAGGTGTTCATAGAATGCGTTTATAAAGGATTCTGCGGTCTGGGCCGTATTTTCCACAGGCCTGGGGGGCTTTGAAGGATTCCACCTCCATTTTGAGGAGTGTGAAATTTGCTTTAGAGAAGTTTTTCACTGTGGTTTTCTGGGCACGGGGCGGGGTCGGGATGTGAATATCCAGTGAGATTAGTTTATGGTCTGATCTTACCAGTGAGGGATACACTTCTGGTCTGCAGCATAGAGCCCCCATGTTGGTGATGATCAGGTCCAGTATGTTTTCCTCTCTTGTGGGAGTGGTAACAAGTTGTTCCATAGCATTTGAGTTTATAAATTCTAGGAACCTTTGGGCTAGGGTGTTGGAGCTAGAGTAATGCTCCCCAGTCTATGTTTGGGTAGTTGAAATTGCCCAATATAATGGTGTTTGGAGAGACCTTCATATTTTCCAGTGTTCTCAGGAAGGCCGAGTGGGGTTCCTGGGTTTGGGAGGGTGGTCTGTAGCAGGCTATAAACTGGAAGGCAGTTTTACCCACTGTTAGTTGCACATGGATAGTCTCTGATGCTTCGTGCTGTGCCACCAACCTGGAGGTGTGGGTATCTGACGAATATTGATACTCCCCCTCCTTTTGTGGTTCGGTCCAAGTTTTGGGGCTGAAAAGCATGGCATGAGGTATAACCTGGTAGTTGCTGGGGTGCTCTCGGGAGCCTTGAACCAGGTTTCTGTTACTGCACAGATATCGATGTTCTCCATGCTAAGGAGAGTTTTGAGTGGTCAGATGCTCATACCTTTACAGCTCATTACAAATTGGATACATTATCAAGACCTAGGGCAGCGTTTGGCTCCATGGCTCTCCAGAATATCCTTTCTTCAGGGCCACTCGAGTTTACTCTGTTGGGTGACTCTGTCCCATCAGCTGAGGAGTGGATGAAGAGATACAGATATTATAGTTATGTACTCACTATAACTCTGCATCTGTGTTGTCTGTTTTCATCCTTCCTTAACTTATCACTCACTGATCCCCCTTCCTTTTTGTCTGGTTCCTGGTATGTCATGAGGGATATTCCTGTTTAGTTTCTGCTGTGTGGGCACCAGAGTTCTCCCTCTCTGATTCTCCCAGTTTCCCAACTTTCTACCTTCTATGCTTTTTAACTCAGGTTAATGTTGTCTGATTTCCCCTTTTACGCTGTGATTAAACAGAGGGCAAACTCGATCTGCTTTATTTCAGGAGTAGAAAGGGGATTATGGATAAGGGAAAGAGCTGGATCTAAAGTCTATTGAGTGACAGTGGAAGGATCCAAGGTCAGGTCAGAGACCCATCAGTTGAGGAAGGTTGAAAACATAATATAGATGCAGAGGTATGGTGAATAGATCACTAAAATTTTTCAGCTGTTTTGTAAAAGTACATTAAATTAAAAAAGACATTTTGGCCTAAACTCCCCCTTAAATTCATAAAGCAATATCTCTCCACTGCTTTTAAGATATTTTCATGAAAATTTCAGGCCAAGACTCTTCAATAATCTTAGTTTCATTTTGTTCTGCACAGCCTAACATTTTTCGGGTAAAGCCGATATTAGAATCTCAAATATAGGCATATCATTTTATTACAGTTTTTCAGAGAAGAGAATTACTTCTGGTTGTCCTGCCATAAAAACACACCAATGATGAGACTCAGATGGATACTCAGCTTTCCAACCTGAAAAATGCAAAGTATAAATTTTTGTGAAAACAAATGTGAAAAAGCACCCAAATGGATATACAAGACTACATCATTTGGCAATAATGGACTATTTGTGATATTCCAAAGTACTACAGCATATTTCTCGGAAGAATGTGTCACGAACTTCAACATGTAGCTGATATTTCTGGTTGTAAAGAGAGAGAGAGTTCCAGTTTTAAAGAAACAAACAATTTTATCATCAACTACACTGGAGTCTAAACCAGAAGAGGGCAGGTCACACGTCCAGTGACAAAAAGGTTCTGTATTCAAAAGAAATAAATAGGTTCTGTACATCAGATGCAATGACAACTCAGTAAAGAACTATTCCAAACTTTCACTCAGGATACTGAGAGTACTGAGCACAAGTTCAGCACAGCAACTACAAAAAGTGCAATACAAAATCTCAGCTTGAATAGTAAATGTGCATGAACTAAAGCCACTGAACGTCTAATTTCTGCTCCACCTTTAAGATTTTATGAACCTTTCAGGTAACAACAGGGTATTGGACTATAAAATAATGAAAGACTGTAGTTCTAACCCAAGCGCTTACAGTGCAGCATACTCTAAATTTCACTCCAAAGCTTTTGCCAGAATGCATCACAAATTATTTTAGCCAGAATGTATGGAATTTTTACTTCTGACACATTGACGACTCAGAAGAAAAGTATTCTTTGCCATTACTGTGTCTGCACAAGTATAAATGCAGAGCAGCATTCAAAGTGTAAGTGGGAATAATGCATAATGTCAGAATGCAGCAATGAACAATTAAGTACATAGTGACATACTGCTTAACTGCAAAAGGTTGCATCTCAGCCCCCCTTCAGATTTCATTATAAAACTTCTCCAGCGTAAAAACAGTATAATCAGATACATGAAGAACACCCAGTACTCCAAATTCCATCATTAGGGGGTTTCACAGTGCAGTACTACGCTAGTCGATCAAGCAGTTATGCATGTCAACTACGGCAGGTTGCAAAGGAAAAACTATTTTTCTGAATATCAATGATTTTTCCTGACGTAATGAGGACTCAAAAAACACATTCTGACCCATTATTATAGCCAGTACACTGAGTAGACATTCAGCACAACTCTCGCAATAAAACAGTAAAACAATATGTCAGTATTGGCATTTGAACGAAAGCCACTAGGGCCTGTTTTTGAAAGGCTACATATCTCTGTTACCCTGTGAGATTTCATTATGGAACATAAGTGATAACGTGTGTTCAGCTACAAAACACATGTGCGCTGCTTTTCTAACTTACGGGCTTCCTGTAAATCCCACCTCTAAACTCCACAGCTTTAATTGCTTAAAGGTGTGCACGACATTGTAGCCAAAACATATTACAACTAATTTTTATGGCAAAATACATTTTTACTTCTAATGTGACAACTCATTAAAGTGTGCAAGACCATTTACTGCACTCTGCTTACTAAGCAGAAGTTGAGCACAAGCACAAAAAAAATGGAAACAGAACATAACGCAAAATGCTAGACTGTGGAAGTAAATGTACACATTTTCCGGTGTCTATTTATAAAAGGCTACTTTCTCAGTCCTCCTTTCAGATTTCATTATGAAACTTCAAGAAAAGAGAGTAATTTGCTACAAAATGCATCTGAATCTCCTGCTTTACCCTGAGGAATTCCAGTGCAGTTCAGTGCTACATTTGAGGCAACCAACTGAGCTTAATGAAAGCACAGCACCATAAGCATGACATTTTAAATAAAAATATTTTATGGTAAAATACACAGCAGTTTGACTTTTGAACTGTACAGCTATATTCTGAACAATAGCTTTAAGCAATTTACGGTGCAGAGGTCAAATAAACCCCAGACAGAAAAAAAAACTATAGTGCCAGACTACAACATTAAACACTTTAGGAAACTTTGGACTTCCTAGCTTTATTTTGTCACTGTACAATAGCCTATGGTCACTACATCTGATCCCAATACAGCAGGACCTCTGCTACAAAGAGTAGCTCCCTAATATTTTCACTGAGAAATGTCACTGTACAATGTAAGGAAGCTTTACATGAAGGACCCAGTTGCATATTAACTTCTAGTCAAATACACACCTGCACTGTGTTGGAAAGTGGCCGTAATTATCCCCCACCATATGGTCTCTTGACCAACAGCTTATTACTGTATATGCCAATTTCTTAGTCTTCCTGGCAGCCAGGCTTCTGCATTCAGGAAATGAAAGAAAATCTGTTCTACTTTGTGCCTCTTTAAATGCCTTGTCCTGCTATAAACAGATTACTCTCTTATTATTTGACCTGAGGGTACTTAACTCCATTTCAACTCAAACGCAAACAAAATTAAGTGCAAAAATACTCTCCAAAAAACAAGTATTAATAATTGCTCCATATACTAAAATCTTTCTAGGAGGAGACATTCACCCTAACTCTGGCCCCACCTAACACGGTGATCATCAAGACAAATCTTTTCCACACAGTACTATAACCCCACAATAGCCAACCAGCCAACCCTCAACCTCTGTAATCTAACTTTTGCCGTCATAAATATTACAATCAGAAGAAATAAATCTGCTAAACTACATACCTGGAACACCCAACATAAGCCTGACATTCTTGCTGTAACTGAAACTTGGCTTAAACCTGGAATAAACAATAAAATTACACCACCTGGCTATAATATATATGCAATGTTCATATAAAGACAAAAGGTGGTGGTATTGCTTTAGTATTTCCAACTACAACCCCATTTCCCTTTACAACAAACCAATACCAAAATTCAGTTCAGCAAAGCTTCTTCTTATGTTTCACAAACAATTATAAACAAATATGGATTACTGTCCTTTACATCCCTCCTGGAAAGAAAAATAGCTATACTAGAAGACATCCTACATTGGATATCTATAATTCCACAAGAAAAAATACTAAAATGGTGACGTGAATGTCATTCGGTTGGACAAACTAACTACCCCACATCTAGCATGATGTTATACAGTTTCACACAACTAATACCCTCACACTTTATAGCAAGATATCAAATTCACTATCAGACTGGATTGGATTCTAGTATCAGACCCTAGCAAATGCCACAGTTACAATGTTAGACCCTCTCAGTGATCACCTCCCTATTTATACAACCAGACATCTCATACATCCGCTTGAACAGCATGTTAGTAAAACAGGCAACCTTTCCAAGTTTAGCCAAGAAATGTTCATTATTACCTTATCTATTAACCAGAATTTCCTAAAAGATCTTTCCTTTAGATAATGCTATAAATTAATTTAATACAATTTTTTTGAGTATCCTAAATAGTCTTGTATTTCCTACAAGGAACGGACTAAAAAATAATGCAATTTGGATATCCAAAAAGAATATAATGCTAAAGCTGGATAGAGAAAAAGCATGGAAAGAATAGCAAAAATATAAAAAACACAACACAATATCTTGAAAACTTCAGAATGCTTCACAATTGTACTAAAAGCAAATAAATGAAGATAAACTATACCTCCCAGTCACCACCAGTGTACCATAAGGCTCTATCCTTTGCCCCCCTTTAACATTCTCACCAACATTTCCACACATCAGGCCTCCCTAATACAGTACGCAGATGACTCCACACTCATTTGCACAACTTACAACATGGCACACTTCTAAAAAAAATACTCAGGAAGCTTTAACAGCCATTGAAACATAGCTTTGTAGCACAACTTGTGCTCATCCCTAAAAAAAAAACTAAACTACTATTTTCACCTCAGATCCCTCTTTCATGAAAACACAAAACTTGAAGTCCTCTCTATTTATAATACAACTTAAGTCACCTCAAACAGCAAATTGTTAGGGATGATAATCTTATAACTGAACTGCATTTACAAAATTGCATAAGAAAAACTCATCAAAAACTAGGGATGCTTTGCAGAGCCACACAACTAGAACTACCCTTGCCACTACTTCTTTCCTCCCCACACTTCTTAATGGAGCTCTCATCTTTACTAACCTCCAGGCATGACAAAAATCAAAACTTGAACAATGCTATTCCAAAGTTGCTATACCCCTTTCAGAACTTACCACTGTAAAGCAGTAAAGCCACTTTGTACCACCTATAAAATTATCCAACACCCTTCTACTTGTCCAGCACTAAAAATTCTATACAACTTTGTTCTCAGACTGTCATTATGATCCAATGGCCAACAACTCCTGTCCATCAATTCTGCTGTGCACCGTCTATATTCGTACCATGAAACTAAGGTCTGGAACTCCTTACTTTTATCCATCAGGTCAATATTTTCCTTCCCACCCTTGAAAACCATTCTGAAAGGCTTCATGGCCAAAAGCTGGCTCTGTTCTTGCTCAACACCAGGATAAACTATATCCCTAAATGTGAACAAATACCTATTCATACCTTGCATCTCTTTACTCTTTCTTCACTCACTTCCTTACTTCTATCAATCTCTCTCCTGGCTTTCTCTCTTTAAATATATCATAAGTTTGCTGTTTTCTTACTTCACATTGTAATTCCTGTTTGGATTATATTAACTTGTCTTTAACTTTGCTAAATATTAAATCACGTTCATATAACTTGCATGTGTTCTTAAATAATGCTTTCATATGTCTGAGTTGGTACAATTATTTAAACTGTAGTTTTTTTGTATTATTTTTGAAGACTGTAAAATTATTGTTCTTAAAATTTTCTGTAATACTTCGGAGCTTTTCTCTCCGGGCTTCAGCAGAAAATGGGATCCTACCAAGTCAGACTTTCTTGGTAATCAAACGTCAATAAATAAGGGATAATCAGTTCCTCAAATGCAATTCATACTAAATAATTCAGAGAATTGTAATAAATTGCTTATGTATGAAACGCTCTAATCAAGGACTTCACAGCATCTCCATCCTGATTTACATGACAAGACTTTTTTTTTTTTTTTTTTTACGCAGATGAAATTAGGCTTCATTTTATGTATTCATTCATCATTTCATTCATTATTATTCATGCATTCTATATACAATGGAAGAAATGTTACCGTAACTGATGAAATAAAATGTTCCACCCCCAACCCCCAGTCTATTGAGTACTTAGTGTACATACTGGATATCAGTTTTACCCAGCCTTGCAAGCAAAGGTTACCCAGGACATACAAAAATGTTGTGAATGGCCAGTTCGTAACAGACTTAATACTCATGAAGAAGATTTTCTTTAGCCTGCACACATCTTTAAGGAGAATTTTACCAAGAGGGGAAATAGTGAAAATGAAGTGATTCAAACGTATGACAGAATGAAGAGAGTCAGACTGAGTAAAGGAAAACCGTATTTTTCTAAGAAAGTTGAAGATAGAGATGCATGGATATGCAGAAGACATGAAAGCAATACAACAAACATTAACATATTCTAATGATGTGAACACTATCTGTAATATTGTTAACAGAAGCTGGCAAGTCTTAACTGATAAGATCAAAGATATACTAGGGGAGTGTCCTGCGAATCTGCTTTAAGAATAGCCTATCTTTGATGGCACAATTGTGTTATGGGCCCAGAATACAAAAAGAGGTAAGATCGGACAGGAGAGGGACTGTTCCTTACAAAAGCTGTAAGGAATGTGCCTCAATTATTAGAAACAAATTTTTGCATACAGTTTCTGGCTTTAAATATGAATCAGATTGTAAAAGCTCTAACATGGTATATATTGCAATGTGCAAGTGTTGTATGCAGGCTTATGTAGGAAAACATTTTTATTTAAGCAACATATTTTGAAACATCTTAGTAATATATATGTATGGTTTATGTACAGAATATGCTTACTAAGCGTACTATAGAACATCCTGGACATGCTTTCAAATTTATGGTACTACAGCTTGTTTGTTTGTCTTTCGGGGTCACCACAGCGGAACTCTGGTCCGCTAATGATTGGCAGTAGATTTTTACGAAATGCCGAGGTGCCAGCTTGACGCCCAACCTTCAACGAAGCCATTTACGCACACGTCTTTCGAATGCTACCCAACTGTGGGGAGGACATGCAGACTCCACACAGAAAGCACTCCCAAGCCAAGCAGAGAATTGAATGGGAGAAACTCTTGTTGTGAGGTAACAATGCTACCGCCGTACCACCGCGGCATTTGCTGGTAATCCAAGAGGTGGTGATACAGTAAATGTCACCAAGGTTGCAGAGATGAAATGGATAACAACTTTACAAGCAGACAAGCTCCCAGGGCTTAACAGCTCTGTACCTTTAAAACCTGCATTAAAAGCACAGAGGGTGTTCTATTGACTTCATGTTGATTTGTTGATTTGAAGTTTTGCTGGACATTTTGTTTTTAAATACATGGTTTGAAACTTTGTAAATAAATCTTAAGTGCCATAGTGCATGAAAATGCTCATCTTTTTATTAAACTTATGGTTTTAGCTGTGTTAGTCGGCTTGTAGTTTTTGTACTTTACATTTTGTGGAGAGCAAACTTTTATCCACTTGTTTTGCATTTTCTTCATCAATAATAAAAAGCTGAACTAAATTTATCTGGGAGGGGAAGAGGGCGAAAGTTAAACAGCATAAGTTGATCCTTCCAATAGAACATGATTTAGGATTACCTGATTTGAAGGGATATTTTAGTGCTACACAACTAAAGCTCATACATAACACAAGCAGAAGGTTATAATTCAAAGTTGAATGGGACGATGACGATAAGGAGGGAAGAATTCAAGAAATGAGGAGAGTGGGATTTTGGATGCAGTTTAAGGATAAAAATATACGCATTTGAAAAATGAAGGAGCAAATTATAAAGAAAGAATTGGAAATTGGGGAAAATACAAGCAGAATTAAGTTCAGGAGGAGGACAGATTTAAGGGAAGGCAAGAAACTGGGCAATTTATGTAATGTTGGACTGATAGCTATAAAAAGGGGCATATGTGATGTACAATGTATGTAACTGGAAACGTGTTAATAAAGGGTGTCAACTTGTGTCATGCCAAAAACAAAGGGACAAAGGTAACGGATTCCCCCTCAGCTAAGGGTAAACAGCAAAGTAAAAAGAAGAGGGCTAGAGGGAGGGTGTTAGTACTGAACATCCGCTGTTACTGTAAGTTTAGTTATACAGCTACACTATTTTCATCATTAGACCACTGTTGCAGTAACAAAGTTACATGGGATAATTGCCAAAACCTAGTGAGAGAGGACCAGAATCCAAAAGACCCTGGTTCTAGGAAAAGGAGCCCATTTTGTAGTGCTTAATGAACATCTATGTAAAGGATCATGTTGCTGCCTACAGAATAGATCTGTAGTCCACCCCTTTCTAAAAGGCCCCAGAAGTAGCCAAAACTCTACTGGAGCCTGCAACATTCTGAGGGGATCTTTTTCTGTGGTGAGAATAGCAGGACTAAATAGCCTGAAACAACATCTGGATATAGTTTGCTTGGAAACTGGCTACCCTTTTTTCTTACTAAGGGAAAAAAGTTGGTCTGACATTCTGAAATCTTTTGTCCTATCTTAATAGTATCAGCGTCATCTGTGGACATCCAAGGAATGCAGAAATCTTCTGCCCATGTTATTAAGGTCAGGAAAGAATACCAGGAGACGAGACTGTTTCAAGGAAACCTCACACATTAGGCATGAAGGAAGGATTGGTTCTAAGGGTCACCCTATCTATGTGAAAAAAGAGAGAAAAGTGTACACGTGGCAGTTCGCAAGACAGATACTCATCTAGCCAATGTCAGAGCAATAATAAGAGTAATCTTAACAGCCATCAGAGAACAGCTAGCTATATGTTCAAATAGCAATGAAGTTAGCATCTAAATATAAAACGAAGATATCAGGATGGCCAACCTGATTTCTATGTGGTCTAACAAACCCTTTTCAAAGAGCTGCTTGGCTTAGAACAAAGAAAAAATGGAGGATATAATGACAGACAAGCAGAAATGTCCAAAACATGTAATTTGATAAAAGTATAAGACAGGCCACGCAGGTAATGGAGAACCACTGGAGCCTCTGCCTAGGCTGGTTATTGGTCTCTATCATGGCATAGTCTAGCAAGTCACTTCCATTTAGGTAGATGTACTTTTCTAGTGGCATTTTAGCCTCTTTTAATAACTGCTGAACATCCTCTGTAAAGAGGTGCCTAAATGGGAAAACCATCATCCATAAAATCCAGGTGTGGGTTCAGAATGTTGAAGTGAATGGGAGATTCTTTGTCCTGTGCGAGTAGTCTCACTCTATGGAAAGTTATTTACTGCCCATGGCCAGATACACAAGAAGGGAGAAACATTCTAGTCAGAGCCAAGTGAGAGTTACAACAAATATCTTTGTAGTACTTCTCTATTCTTTAGCAAGATTCTGGTAAGAGAAAAGTGGTGGGGGTAAGCATAAAGGATATCCATCTACAGGAAAGAAAAGGTAACCATTTTCTACCAATGTTTGCAAGAAATCCTAGCACAGAACTTCTGTGACTGTCTGTTCTGAATGAAGGTAAAATGATGATCTAGGGAATGTTCCACACAGAAGGGCAATCTGCTAAAAAAACATCCACTCATGAAGATGTGTCCTGTATCTGTTGAGGGAGTCTGCAATTATGTTGTGCTCTAAGAGAATGTAGGTAGCTTGGATAGAGAGACTGTGCTGAATTTTCAGCTCTGAGGCAATCATGGGTATTCTGTAGGGGGGGGCTCCTCCCTCTTTGTCTAGGTACTGTTGTAACAGTTGTGTTCTCCAGCATGAAAAGTAGTCCCACAGACAACTGGTTTTACACTTTTATTGTCTTTATCAGGGCCATCATCTCTTTGAAACTTGGATATATTTTTTTTCTGAAATTGGGATCCCAAATACATTGAGCTTTTATTTCCTTGGGAAACAGTCAACCAGGCAAAGCTTGAAGCATATGGGGTGAAAGACAGACTTGGAATGGGGGGGGGGTGGATCCCTGGGTTTAGTTCAGCCTGGGTGGCTCGCCAAAGGAGATTTTTCTTGATGAAATTCAGAGATGGAACTGGACAGACTTCAGAAGCCACTGAATTTTCCTCAAGTGAAATCTGACTAGAGGATCTATGAGGCTAGCCGATGGAATTTAACCTAGAACTGTGAGAAAATCCATTACCGTGTTAATGGGCCGGACAGTCACATCCAAATGGACATAGAATGAGACTTTCTCTGGTGAGAGATAAGCTACCATGACAGAGGTGTCCAGAAGGACCCTAAAAAGTTTAACTGGTCAGAAGGAACTACAGAAGATATCTCTACATTTAATTTGAAACCTATATTGTGGAAAATATTTATGTTGAATAGAAGGGATGCCAGGGCATCTTGGGCAGAACCTGCCAAGCTGAGCCAATAGTTCAAGTTAGGGAAATGTTTCCCTGAAATCTGAAGGCGGCAATGACTAATGCCAGGCATTTTGCAAAAATCCTTGGAGCCGTAGACAGTACAAATGGCAAAAATGTAAATTCAAAGTGCAGCCATGAGACACAGAACCTTAAACATCATTCATGGTCTCTGTGAACTGGAATGTAGTGATTTCATTCTATAACATCCTGGGTAACCAAGGAAGAATTGTGTGGAACAGGAGGAAAAAGGGATTGTAAAGTTAGCATCTTGAACTTCAGTTCAATGAGGACGATATTCAGAATTGAAAGATCAAAGATTGGTTTCCAAATACCCTCCTCCTTGGCTACAAGAAAAAAAAATCCTTGTATAAAACCCTTTCTGTTGTTGGAAATGAGGGACAGATTCTATTACACCTTGAGATAACATGCCTGTTAAAATCGGAAGGAACAAATGAGTTTTTAAGTGGAAGAGGTATTCTTTTTCGGAAGAGGTATTCCTGATCGTAAAGGTTTGTAATTTCATTGCACCCTGTAACCCCTTCTAAATTTTCAGTACCCAAGAATGGTTAGCTGCTTCCAAATATGCAGGGAATGAGAAAGATTGTCTGCTAGTTTCGCAGGTTGGCCAAGGTGGAGAGAGGGGAGGAGGAGAAAAAGTACAAAGGTAGTCAAGCACTTGTTTGTGTGGGAAAGACCCCTGGGAATCTTTTTTTTTTTTTTTTTGAGTCTCCTTGCCACTTATTTCTATATTGCTGCCTAATGCACTTTTGTTCAGTTGGTTTTAAAGGCTTTCTAAAGAAAGGTCTACAATTTTTAGAATAGTTCTTCTGGTACTTGGGGACCCCTTCATTAACTTAGTTCTTTCCTCTAATCAATTGAAGACCTCTTCAGAGGAATTCTGAAAAGGAAATTCGTTTCTAATAGCATTTAACATCTGAGATCTGGCATCCTCTGGAAAATTCTGCAGCCTGACCCAGGCATGCCTGCGCATCACAAAGCCAATGACAGCAGCTATTGAGATAGAATTCACTGCTTCATAAACTCATTTTGTTGAATGTCTGTGACCTGGGAAGAAGAAGATACCAATTTTGACATGGCATTTTATAGTGTCTGATTATCTGAAGCAGGACAGCTTGAAATGGTCTGTTGCATGGCAGAAAAAAGAGAGAGCAGATACTTGACCATATAGCCAGCAGTTGAGTGCCCTGAAAGCTGGAGTGGAAGCAGCATACACTTTCTTACTATGCATGCTAAACACCCTACTATCCTCACCGGGACAGAGTTAGAACAGGCCAAAGGCTTAGACCCACTACTTCATTTTACTATTTTTGCTAGAAAATGAAATTTCTTCATTGGGTGGATCAGAGGATAAATCTTCTTCAGAATCAGACTCATAAGGAATTGGTGGAGAACAGTACGAGCCATAATCAAGAGCTTCTCCCTCAGTGTCAGATGGCATTACTTCTTTAAAAGAAAAGGGGATCTATTTATTTTAGTATGGAAAGACACAGGTGTTGATTGGAAAAGCCTGCAAAGCCCTGAAAATACAGAGGGCAAAGTTACAACTCTCTTCTTGGGAATCCTTCAAACTGGATGGAGTTGAAAGGGAGAAAAGAAGCTTAGTTTTTAGGGTCTTTTTATTGAGGGTTTCAAGCCAGACAGTCTTGAATAACTCGCGCATCCTGACCTCCATGAGCAAAGCTGCCACCTCTTCCCTTACCAAAACCTGTTGAATACCATCCTCTCCTTTAGGCAAAATAATGCAAGGTTCTCCCATATCAGCTGGCACCTGAAGACTAGTCTTAACGGGACATGATGGCATTCTGTCCATCAGCAGCTTCCTTCAGACCTTCGTCAGATGGACCAGGAAGATTAGACTAATGGTTAGAGGGCAGAGAATTTACCACAGCAGACCCATCCATCCCAGACTGTTGAAAAGAGGTGGGTTTCTCCCTCTTCAATAACCTCTTTTGAAACTTTTCTTTTTTTTCACCTGAAGGGGAACATCTGAGGAACAGAAATTGGCAGCCATGGATGCTGGAGCTAAAACTGTTCAATGTCAGTTTTCAAGAAATAGTTTAAGGTTATCAAGCCTACCACAAATCAGCTTCGAAGTGAAGGACTTATGTGACGGGACTGGATGTAATTTTCTCAAGGAAGAAAACACAGGCTATGTTTAGTCTTTGTATGGTACCTGCCTACAACACATTCATTTCCCTTTCTGAAAACACAAGACTACTAAAATATATTTTTTACAGAAAAGGAGAAAGGAAAGCCTCCAATATGGTACTTAACTATTCAGAAAGCTGTAGTCACAAGCTGACCACCAACACTAAAGATGATGAGGACATGAGATGTCTGACTAAGCATAGGAAAGAACACGGCAAAAGAGGCAACCTACTAGCTTCTAGGGAGTGATTCAGCAAATGGTGCCAAGAAAATATCAGGCTAAAAGGCAAAGATAAAAAGTGAAAGAAGATGGCCATCGCATACTCTTCAAAAGGGTGCCAGTAACAACCTGCTTCACCAGTCCACAGTACATCAAAGGCAGATGGAGAGAGTACTTCCAGTAGCTAATGGATGAAGAAAACTCCACAGAAGCTCTAATGCCCCAAACACAGCCTATGACAAGAGAAGAGGATATACCCACCACAGAAAAAGTAAGAACAGCACCAAGGAAAATGTAGTCAGGGAAAGCAGCAGGCTGAGATAAGGTCTCGACATTAAAGGACCAAGAAGTTAAGTGAGTTGGGGGAGAAGAGACTCCCCAAAGTGTACTCACAGCAGTATGGAGAAAAAGGTGCATCCCAGATGACTGGAGAATAAGCACACTAGTGTCAGAGTATAAGAACTAAGGGGGACATTCAAAACTGTGGGCAGTATGGAGGTATTAAAAGTCTTGCCACACTACATGAAAGTGCTAGACAGGGTGGTCGATGAATACTTAGAGTAGCAGAAAGTAAAATCGGAAATGAACAGTTTAGATTCAGATTGGGATGAAGAACAACCAAACCAATGTCTGCAGTGAGACAAATTGTTAAGAAGAATGTAGAGGTGAGGAAAGAGCCCAACTGCACTCTCCTAGGACTTGAAAGCATACAAGGTCCCCAAAAAGCTGATTTAGGCAGTCCTATGACAGCTTTGAGTCCCAGGCACATTGGCAAAATTAATGCAGGCTATGTACAAGGATCAAATGGCATAAGTAGGATCAGTAGTCGGCTCTCAGAGATGGCTTGGGACTTCACCGGGAGTGGGTGTGCATCAAGGTTTCACTCTAAGCCCATTGTTGCTGATGCTGGTGAGGGACTACATTAGCAAATAGGTCAGAGTGGACAGATCAATAAAGCTGATGTATGCAGATGATGTGGCATTAAAGGAAGACACCAAACAAGAACTTCAGCAAATGACAGGAGGAATGAAATGCAAATTGAAAGCACATAAGATGAAAGTGAGTATAGATAAGACAGTTGTAATGGCAGCAAATGGGGAGAATCAAAAGAAGTTGAAAATTGCTACAGAAAGGAAACAGAACAGTTAACAGTTTCAAGTGTCTGGGATGGTTGGCTGAGAAGGGAAGTCTGAAAGAGGAGGTCAAAGACAGAATCAGAGGGGAGTGTCATCAAGGTAATGTAGGACAGAATAATGCCACAGAAGCTGAACAGTAAGGTGCAACAATAGTGCAACCTGTACGTCTGCATGGCAAAGGAACCTAGGGAGTGAAGACAGAGTTGAGGAAGCTAGAGGTGAGTATCCTAGATAATAGGTTGCACACTTTGGGACAGATGAAGAAATGAGGGCATCAGAGCAGAAGCACAATTACCTCCAAACTACAGAATAGATCAAAAAGAAGAGATTACAGTGGTTCAGGCACATGTGTGGGAAAGCAGATGACAATCTGGTTTAAAGGTGATTTGGGACAGACAGGATGAAGGCAAGAGGAAACAAGGATGTCCTGCAAAGAGATGGATGGACTGTGTGAAAGCAGACCTGTGACAATCAGACATTAGTGTCAAAGAAGGTAGGGGAGTAGCACTGAATCAAGAAAGATTACGACAACTGATGTAATGCCAAGACCCCATGTAGGAAAAAGGAGTTGATGATGATGATTAAGCACAGTAATATATTAAAATTTACAAGAAATTGTGAAATACTGCTCATATAGCCCCTTACACCAGCCACTTCTCCTTTACAATTACAAAAATCCTTCAGGAAAGGTAGCATAAGAAGGCTGCTATACACAAATATGTTGAGACTGTAATCACCAATCCAGCACTGAGCAATATACTACCAATATCACCAGCAAACAAAAGTGAAGATAACAGGACTACTGAAGAAGGGTCTATTATCTGTTGTGTGATTCTTTGCCTCTCCCTTGTCCACATCTCCCCACACGCACACCGCACATTATACCAAGTCTTCCGTTAAACAATAGGGACCACTGGACAGGCTTTGAAACCATTTTTGTCTGTGAAAGGAAACAGGCAATCCTATTTTGTCAGGATAGAAAAAAAATGAAAACCTAAATGACCATGTTATGTATCAAATACAATGATGTATGCTTTATCACAGTGCTTCTTTAATGCTAAATGTATCAATTTGGCTAACTGCACTAATCTTTCAGATATCCTAATCACGAATATCAACTTAAACTGAAAAAATAGAAAAATAATTCACCTGTGAAGATCACTGAAGTGTAAATTACTGACAAAAAATACAGTTGTGTAAATGGACTAACCACAACAGAAGATGTTTGAATGGTTACCACTGCAGTAGTAATAGCTATATGGGGTATAACCAGGGTTGCCAGATTTGTAAAGGGACAGGTAAGAACAAAAAGAAAAAAGTTCCTTCATGCCAAGTGAAGACCAAAAAAGGTCTTTAATGCGAACATCAGGCTGTACCGTATTAAACAGAAGTAGCTCTATTTTGCGATTTGTGATTAACTTATACCAGCATATGGGACAATCAAAAAAAAAAATCGCAGACTGGAGCCTCTTCTGTTCAATGCGGAACAGTCAGGCCATTTCGTATTAAATAGAAGTGGCTCCGCTTTGCGATTTTTTTATTGGCTCGTATACCGGCATACAGGCCAATAAAAAAAAAACAAAGTGGAGGCTGTTTTGCAGGGATTTTATCCAGTAGTGTGGGACTCTGGATCGGGTTGCTGATCCCAGGACAGTCCTGCTCAAACAGGGACATCTGGCAACCCTGGGTATAACCTGTCAAGAATATAACAAGCCAGCCAGCTTCCCTAGGGTCTGGGAACCTTCCACATGCTCAAACCGTTAAGTAGCTTGAGTTGAGCTAACTAAAATCTCAGCTATGCCAAGCCCATCAGAGCTTTCATGCCAACAGAGAGAGTAGGTTGAGTCCTGAGAGAAAATAACTAGCAGTAAAAACATCTACATTATTTATATATATATATATATATATATATATATATATATATATATACCTGGCAAAAATAAAAAAAAAAAACAAAAAAGGGATGGTGGGAGAGAGTGGCTACAGCAGCAATGACCATTCAAACATTTACTGTTATAAGTTTACTTAGCTTACTACATTCATCACAGTTGCAGTAACATCAGCTACATGGGTAGATTACCCTAGCTTACTGCATTTGGGAGATGGAAGAGGAAAGGTCGAGGAGTCCCCGAAGAATGGTCATAACAACCCTTGATTTAGACCTAGGGAAGGAATCAAGCTTGTAGGGTTTTGTAAAAGTATGCACTGAGGACCAACATGCTGCTTCTTGAACACTTTACAATCCAAACCTTTCCAAAAAGCCATAGATAAAGCCAAAGGCCTAGTAGTCTTGGCCATGACCCTGCCTGCAATAAGTTTGCTGTGGTGAGAATAGCAAAAGGTAAAAGGTTGAGACTACCATTTGGAAATGGTCTGTTTTGTAACAGGCTGTGCCTTCTTCATAACTTGAAGTAAGATCCACAGAGCACCAAAGCTAGAGTAAAAGCTCTTTATTATAAATAAACATTAGCGCTTTAAGAATAACCCTTCAGACGTCTGATGAAGATTTATTCTGAAAGCGCTAACATTTACTTATATTTATAATAAAGAGCTTTTACTCGAGCCTTGGTGGTCTGTAGATCTTTCTTCGTTGCTTCTGGTTTGCTTTTTGAATCCTGCAGACCTTTGGTTTCTTCGCTTTTGGTTTTCTTACTATTTCATAACTTGACAAGAAGTGAACTGATCTGAAGATATGAAATTTTTTTCTGTCAAGACAGTACCAGAGTTTTCAGTGGACATGCAAGGTGTGTGCGTGCCCAAGTTCTCTCACTTTTAGGTTCTAGAAAGAAAATGAGAAGATGAATAGTGTGACAAAGTAAACTCAGCTACCACTGTAGGTATAAAAGAAGGAATAGTTCTCAAACACTCTCTCTGTAGGAAATGAGATAGATTTGACCCACTATAAGAGCCTGCAACTCAGACACTTTTCTTGCAGAGGTCAGGGCAATCATTAAACCGTTTTCCATGTTAGGAATCTCATGTCAGCCAGATGAGCTGGTTCAAATGCAGCAAGTGTTGGCTTCACTAATGCAAAATTAAGAATCCAAGGAGCAGCCACCGTTTTTCTTGGATGTCTCTTATGCAAAACCCCTTTCAAAAACATTCTGGCATGAGGATGCCTTGAACGAGGTTGATTCATGGGTAGACATGATGAAATGGCAGATAAATGAACCATGATGGAGGAGTAAGAAAGGCCAAAGGACCAACTCACACAAATATTGTAAAACCAGAGAAACACTAGCCTTGAATGGCTGCTGGTTAACCTGGTGGTGGCAATTAGAAAACCTTTTCCATTTATTAATACATGATTTCCTAGTAGCAGGCCTTCTTGTCTCCATTAGTACCTTCTGCACATCCTCAGTAAAAGTTGACTTAAGGGAATCAAGACCCTATCATCCAGGCAGTCACTTGAACTTAACTGGGTAGGTGTGCATCAAATATCACTGTTCATGTGAGAGTAGATTTATTCTGTGAGGAAGCTTGTAGCAACTGTCCCTGGCCATTTCCAAAAGAAGGGAAAACTGCTGCTGCCTGGGCCAGAAGTGAACCATGACAATGATCCTGGGAAATTCCTTCTGAATCTTCAGATGTAACCTGGCTATCAGTGGAAATGTTGGAAAAGCATAAAGGAAGATTCCTGTCTAATGAAAGAAAAAAGAAGTTATGTACTCACCATAACATTCCATCTGAGTAGTTGTACTTAATTTGTCTTCAGCCTGTGGGATACGGATCCGTATCGAATCAGAGCCGGTAAATATTACTAGCATCAGCCCCGAGGTCCAGACTCCTCTTACCCATAATACACCTCCACTGCCTTACATCCCCAGATTGAGTTTACTGAACTTAGAGCCTGACCTGATAACATACTTGTGACCTATACTGCAGCCCGTAGGTTGAACATGCACCAAGGTCCAGGGGAAGGAGGGAGGGATGGCTGAAGAAAAATGAAGTACAACTACTCAGATGGAACGTTATGGTGAGTACATAACTTCTTTATCTGAAGTAGTTTACTTCATATGGTCTTCAACCTGTGGGGCAGAGTCCCCAGCTACTAAACTTCTGGGAGGCCCTTATGGAAGGATATTCCGGAGCATGGAGGAGCCAAAGGATGCTCTCCTTCTAGAAGTCAAATCCAATTTGTAACGAGAAATAAACGTATGAGATGAGTACCAAGTAGCTGCAAAGCAAATGTCATCCAAAGACACTCTAGACCAGAAAGCTTCAGACGTAGCCATGGATCTAGCGGAATGAGCTTTAACCTGACATGGAGGAGACATGCCTTTGTCCTTATACACCTGCAGGATGCATGAAGAAATCCATCTAGCTATCATTTTTTGCCCTGTGTAAATAGAATCATAATGGTCTATGAATATCCAACATGTGTAGCTTGTATTCCATCCTGTTGGTAAAATTGGGAAAGAACACAGGCAAATTTATAGTCTGATTGATATTGACTGGTGACATCACCTTAGGAAGAAAAGATGGGTTGGGTTCGAAGGGAAACTATCTTTATGAAAAATCATGTACGGAAGTTTGATGGACAAGGCCTGTAATTCCAAAACCCTTCTAGCAGAGGTAATAGCGACCAGAAAGGCTGTTTTCCACGACAGAAATGTTAGATCTGCAGCAGCGGCAGGCTCGAAAGGCAGAGCGACCAGAGCTTGGAGAACTACAGTAAGGTCCCATGGGGGGACAGGATCTTTGACCAGGGGGCATAGCAAAAAGGTGCCTTTGATAAAGGCTTTACACAGTCTAGAAGATGCCAAAGATGCAGAATTCTCGCCCACATGAAAATGAGAAATGGCAGCCAACTGAACTTTGACAGTAGAAGAACTAGGTCCATGCTGGAAAATATCAGCTAGAAAATCAAGAATAGTGGAAACAGGGGCAGTGAAAGGATCTAAACTCCTCTGAGAGGCCCAGAAATAAAAGTGTTTCCACTTGCTGCAAAAAACCTTTCTGGTTGAAGACTTCTGAGCAGCTACCAAAATAGACTTAACTGAGGAGGAAAGTCTGGGAGTCCTAGCAATCATGGGAACTGGAGCAGCCAAAGCCATGAGCTTCAGGTTGTCCAGACTCGGATGAGGTACCCCCGACGGGTGTAAAATCAGATCCTGAATGGAATCTAGGATCCAGGGTAGAGCCAGAAGGTGAGACCAAAGGAAGGGAAACCATACCTGGCGAGGCCAGAATGGGGCAATGAGGATCACCTTGCTCCCCAGTCGACAAGCTTTCTGCAGAAAGTTCGGAATGAGAGGAACTAGCAGGTAAAGCATACAGAAGACCGGGAGGCCAAGCATGAACTAGAGCATCTCTGGGGGACTTCCCTGGCAGGGGGTTCAGAGAGAAAAACCTGCTGCACTTCGCATTGGAAGATGATGCGAAGAGATCGCAGCAAGGCTGACCCCACTCGCTGAAGATCTGTTCCACTACTGACAGATTCAGAGACCACTTGTAAGGCATCAGAATGGTCCGACTTAGCCTGTCCGCTAGAATGTTGGACCATCCCAGAATGTGAGTTGCGATGAGAAAGCGACTGGTGGAGATCACCCATTCCCACACTCTCATGGTCTCGCGACAAAGGGAGTAAGATCTGGCCCCCTCCCTGTTTGTTGATATACCAGATTACTGACATGTTGCCTGAGTGAATGGCAAATCACCCCCAGAGGATGAAAGGCCTGCAACGCTAGAAGGACCACCCTCATCTCTAGAACACTGATATGCAAGCTGGTCTCTATGGGGGACCACTGGCCTTGGACTGTCCTGCTCTAACAATGGCCCACCCACCCAAGTTGGGAGACATCCGTGGTCACTGTGGTTTGGGCCGGGGCTGGAACAAAGGATTGTCCCTCCAAAATGTCCAGAGAGCTCATCCACCATATGAGGGACAACCGACACACTTTACTTAGTTGGATAGGTTAGTGGTAATTCCAACAGGAACCACTGAACTGCTAAAGTCCACTGAAAAATCAGCATGTGTAGCCGAACACATGGAAGAAGAGTTATGGTCGCCGCCATCGAGCCTAGGGTTCTCAGCACTGATTCTGCTGTCAGGAGGTGAGAATGGTAAATCAGGGAGAAATGCATCCTGAAGTTTTGAACTCTCTCCGAGGTCAGAAACACTTTGCACTGGAGTGTGTCTATCCTGGCACCAATGTAGTCTATTACCTGGACAGGCTCTAGTAGAGATTTGGATATGCCGATTGTGATACCCAAACTCAGGGCAAGTGTCAGAAAGTACTCCCTGGTTTGGGAAAGTAGACGCCTGGTGGGAGCAGTGAGGAGCCAATCGTCCAGGTACAGATAGACATGAATCCCCTGAAGCCTCAGGTGAGCTGCTACAACTGCCATCACTTTAGTAAACACCCTGGGGGTTGTGGTGAGACCAAAGGGTAGGGCTCGAAATTGATAATGATTGGCCCCTATCCAGAAGTGGAGGAACATTCTGGAGCTTCTGTGCGTTTTTATGTGATAGTAAGCATCCTGGAGATCTAACGAGCACATCCAGTCACTCTCTTGCAGGTACTTGCAGGGACTGTAGTATAACCATCTGGAACCTCTTTTTGGCAATGGACAGGTTCAGGGTAGAGAGATCCAGAATGGTCCTCAAGTCCCCCGTTTTCTTTGGCACCAAAAATAACCTGGAGTACAAGCCTAATCCGGATTGATCTGGGGGGACGGTTATGACGGTTCGTTTGTCTAGCAGCTTGGAAATTTCCTGTGCTGCTGCCTGCCTTTGCGCGGGTGGAACATCCGGGAGGTGTTTGGGAGATATGGGGAAACCCACGAAGGGGATAGAATATCCTCTGGACATGATTTGAAGCACCCAGCGGTCTGTTATGGACTCCCATGCCGCTGGGTGCAAGGACAATAGTCTCCAGACTGCCTCCAGAGTAGAGCAGCCAGGCAACACCTCAGGGTTGCTGCCTGGGTCTGTCCGAGAAGGGTTCCCGAGACCCAAAGTTTTGCAGACCCCCCTTGGCCTCTGGGCCAGTGTCCATTCTGTCCCCCTCTGCCTCTAGGGGAATAAGAGCCCTGAGTGTCCCAGGAATATTGAGACGTCTGGAACCACATCTTTTGCCCTCTCTGGTTCCAGGAAAAGGACCTTTGAGGGTTAGAGAAGCGGATCCCGACTGCAGACAGTGTCTTCCCATCCTTCTCACTCTTGGAGTGTCTCCTTGATGGTCTTATCAAAAAGTGTCGAGCCGTCATAAGGGGCATAGGCAAAGGACGCATTAAAGGGTGTGGGAAACTGGCACAACTTGAGCCAGGCACTACACCTCATGGACACACCAGACCCAGCTGCCCTAGCCGCTCCTTCCATAGCATGGGAGAGGAGTCGCATGGACGTATTTGAAACTGCTTTCAGAGTGGCCATTTTCGCAGAGAACAAAACCTTGTTCTCCTGCAACATGGACTTGGGTGGAAACTCCTCCAGCTCCTATACTAGGTCGCACTGGAGTCTAGTGACATGGGCCAAGTAATTCAGCGCCCTGATCGAAAAGGTAGCTGAAGCATACACCCGTTTCCATAGGTGGTCTATCATCAGTGACTCACTGTCAGGTGGGTTGACCGAAGAACTTTCCTCAGATAGTCCCTCTTCATGGCTGCTGCTACCACCATGGCATCCACTGGGGAGCCCTTATTCCAGGAAGGCCTGTCAATGGGGGGACTTAAAACCTTATTGGGGCACTCTGGGATCGGCTCCACAGTATCTGGCTCCTTCCATGCCCGTGAGGTGATCAAATCCACTAAAGGATCCACGGGAGGGGACACCCAGGAAGTAGAAGGGCCCATGCTGAAAGCCTCCAGGAACACAGACTCATCTGAGGAGGGCTTGGGGGCAGACCAACCTCGCTGCTGGCGCAGGATCTCCATGTCCTCTCCCAAGGAGACATCCTCGGGAGGTGATCTTGGGGAGCCCTCCCCAACACCTAAATCTTTGTCCTCAGTTAGGAACTCGGGGGAGTCCAAATGCCTCCTCTTGCACGTATCCTTGCGAGGCACATCTCCAGTGGGGCTCTCAGGGGAGTGCTCGCAATCCATCTGTTCCTCTGGGGGAACCGC